>NW_028170916.1:40000-104318 GCF_963971535.1 Notolepis coatsorum | reverse complement strand
ATGTGATGGTGATGTGATGGTGATGTGTTGTGATGGTGATGTGATGATGTGTTGGTGATGTGATGATGTGATGGTGATGTGATGATGATGTGATGATGTGTTGGTGATGTGATGATGTGATGGTGATGTGATGATGATGTGATGATGATGTGATGGTGATGTGATGGTGATGTGATGTGATGGTGATGTGATGATGTGTTGGTGATGTGATGATGTGATGATGATGTGATGATGATGTGATGATGATGTGATGGTGATGTGATGGTGATGATGATGTGATGGTGATGTGATGGTGATGTGATGATGATGTGATGGTGATGTGATGGTGATGTGATGATGATGTGTTGGTGATGTGTTGATGATGTGTTGGTGATGTGATGGTGATGTGTTGGTGATGTGATGATGATGTGATGATGATGTGTTGGTGATGTGATGATGATGTGATGGTGATGTGATGATGATGTGATGATGATGTGTTGGTGATGTGATGATGATGTGATGATGATGTGATGATGATGTGATGATGATGTGATGATGATGTGTTGGTGATGTGATGATGATGTGATGATGATGTGATGATGATGTGATGATGATGTGATGATGATGTGATGATGATGTGTTGGTGATGTGATGATGATGTGATGATGATGTGATGATGATGTGATGATGATGTGATGATGATGTGATGATGATGTGTTGGTGATGTGATGGTGATGTGATGATGATGTGATGGTGATGTGATGATGATGTGATGATGATGTGATGATGATGTGATGATGATGTGTTGGTGATGTGATGATGATGTGATGATGATGTGATGATGATGTGATGATGATGTGATGATGATGTGATGATGATGTGTTGGTGATGTGATGATGATGTGATGATGATGTGATGATGATGTGATGATGATGTGATGGTGATGTGATGATGATGTGATGATGATGTGATGGTGATGTGTTGGTGATGTGATGATGATGTGATGATGATGTGTTGGTGATGTGATGATGATGTGTTGGTGATGTGATGATGTGTTGGTGATGTGATGATGATGTGTTGGTGATGTGATGATGTGTTGGTGATGTGTTGGTGATGTGATGATGTGTTGGTGATGTGTTGGTGATGTGATGATGTGTTGGTGATGTGTTGGTGATGTGATGATGATGTGTTGGTGATGTGATGATGTGTTGGTGATGTGATGATGATGTGTTGGTGATGTGATGATGTGTTGGTGATGTGTTGGTGATGTGATGATGTGTTGGTGATGTGTTGGTGATGTGATGATGTGTTGGTGATGTGTCTCTAATGCCGCAATGAACGCATCACATGGTGGAGAATCACAGTGTCAATAATTCTTGTGGCATGAGAGACAAGACACCATGCCAACATGTCCCCCCGCATTTCATTGTATACTTGTATGCCGTGACAAATAAAACTCTTGACTTGACTTGTCACCAAACTATTTGCTTATTTCTCTATTTGTTTATGTTCTGTTTTCATAGCGAATGTAAAGCTAGCTTGCGTATGTTCCATGAGTCTGACACGTCAGGCTAGGGGACAGCACCACCAACTGTAGCACCACTGAGTTCAAACAAACAAACCACAGACAATGGTGTTTTGGTGACTTAGAAAAAGATATTTGCACGTTTCAACTGAAAGGCATGGTCTACGTGGGTTGAAATACATTCAGTTTTTTCCTGAGTCAGTACACCAGAAAACAATAACATCAATGTATTTTTCTCTACAGAGGATGAACTTGCGCATCACAGTGATGGCAAATTGACAATTCGTATAGTTGTGCGTCCACATTCTCTTGCCAGCTGCTTGTGGGTGAATAGGATAGTGTAGTGTAGTGTAGAGTAGTGTAGTGTAGTGTAGAGTAGTGTAGTGTAGTGTAGAGTAGTGTAGAGTAGTGTAGTGTAGTGTAGAGTAGTGTAGAGTAGTGTAGTGTGGTGTAGTGTAGTGTAGTGTAGTGTAGTGTAGTGTAGAGTAGTGTAGTGTAGTGTAGAGTAGTGTAGTGTAGTGTAGTGTAGAGTAGTGTAGTGTAGTGTAGTGTAGTGTAGTGTAGTGTAGTGTAGAGTAGTGTAGTGTAGAGTAGAGTAGTGTAGTGTAGTGTAGTGTAGAGTAGTGTAGAGTAGTGTAGTGTAGTGTAGTGTAGAGTAGTGTAGTGTAGAGTAGTGTAGAGTAGTGTAGAGTAGTGTAGTGTAGTGTAGTGTAGTGTAGAGTAGTGTAGTGTAGTGTAGTGTAGTGTAGAGTAGTGTGGTGTAGTGTAGTGTAGTGTAGAGTAGTGTAGTGTAGTGTAGAGTAGTGTGGTGTAGTGTAGTGTAGTGTAGTGTAGATGTAGAGTAGAGTAGAGTAGTGTGGTGTAGTGTAGTGTAGAGTAGTGTAGAGTAGTGTAGTGTAGTGTAGTGTAGAGTAGTGTAGAGTAGTGTAGTGTAGTGTAGTGTAGAGTAGTGTAGTGTAGTGTAGTGTAGAGTAGTGTAGTGTAGTGTAGTGTAGTGTAGTGTAGTGTAGTGTAGTGTAGAGTAGTGTAGAGTAGTGTGGTGTAGTGTATAGTGTAGTGTAGAGTAGTGTAGAGTAGTGTAGTGTAGTGTAGAGTAGTGTAGAGTAGTGTAGTGTAGTGTAGAGTAGTGTAGAGTAGTGTGGTGTAGTGTAGAGTAGTGTGGTGTAGAGTAGTGTAGTATGGTGTGGTGTAGTGTAGTGTAGTGTAGAGTAGTGTAGTGTAGTGTAGTGTAGAGTAGTGTAGAGTAGTGTAGTGTAGAGTAGTGTAGAGTAGTGTAGTGTAGTGTAGTGTAGTGTAGTGTAGAGTAGTGTAGAGTAGTGTGGTGTAGTGTAGTGTAGTGTAGAGTAGTGTAGAGTAGTGTAGTGTAGTGTAGTGTAGTGTAGTGTAGTGTAGAGTAGTGTAGTGTAGTGTAGTGTAGAGTAGAGTAGTGTAGTGTAGTGTAGTGTAGAGTAGTGTAGTGTATAGTAGAGTAGTGTAGTGTAGTGTAGTGTAGTGTAGTGTAGAGTAGTGTGGTGTAGTGTAGTGTAGAGTAGTGTATAGTAGAGTAGTGTAGTGTAGTGTAGTGTAGAGTAGTGTAGAGTAGTGTAGTGTAGAGTAGAGTAGTGTAGTGTAGTGTAGTGTAGTGTAGTGTAGTGTAGAGTAGTGTAGTGTAGTGTAGAGTAGTGTAGAGTAGTGTAGAGTAGTGTAGTGTAGAGTAGTGTAGAGTAGTGTGGTGTAGAGTAGTGTAGTGTAGAGTAGTGTAGTGTAGTGTAGTGTAGAGTAGTGTAGTGTAGAGTAGTGTAGTGTAGTGTAGAGTAGTGTAGTGTAGAGTAGTGTAGTGTAGTGTAGTGTAGTGTAGAGTAGTGTAGTGTAGAGTAGTGTAGTGTAGTGTAGAGTAGTGTAGTGTAGAGTAGTGTAGAGTAGTGTAGTGTAGTGTAGAGTAGTGTAGTATGGTGTGGTGTAGTGTGGTGTAGTGTAGAGTAGTGTAGTGTAGTGTAGTGTAGAGTAGTGTAGTGTAGTGTAGTGTAGTGTAGTGTAGTGTAGTGTAGAGTAGAGTAGTGTAGAGTAGTGTAGTGTAGTGTAGTGTAGTGTAGTAGTGTAGTGTAGTGTAGTGTAGAGTAGTGTAGTGTAGAGTAGTGTAGTGTAGAGTAGTGTAGTGTAGAGTAGTGTAGTGTAGTGTAGTGTAGAGTAGAGTAGTGTAGAGTAGTCTAGTGTAGTGTAGTGTAGAGTAGTGTAGTATGGTGTGGTGTAGTGTGGTGTAGTGTAGAGTAGTGTAGTGTAGTGTAGTGTAGAGTAGTGTGGTGTAGAGTAGAGTAGTGTAGAGCAGGGGTTCCCAAACTTTTCAGGCCGGGGCCCAGAAAATAAGGCGTCAGAGAGCCGCGGCCCAATGCACATCGTCTGGCTTTTTTTTTTTTTTTTTTGCCAGGCGACCGATTTTTTAAGCCAAATATCACTTCAATCCTATTAAGTTAGTTCAAGTTAGTTATTCATTTATATGTGCTATTTATGAGAGGGCTAACTTGTTGCAAAATAATAATGATAATAATAATAGCCTCATTAAAATACTATTGTTGCTTCGGTTGTTTTCAGCGTTTTATGTGCATAATCTGTTATTTAGTTTGAAATGTTCGTTGAAATAAGTAGATTTTTCGTTTTTGTTTATTTATTAAGTTAATATAAAACCATATAGTCACATTTTAGAATACAATAGAATAGAATTTTAGAATACAACTAGAAACACTGTCCTGGCATGCTTCTAAGTTCAGTGGCCTGACCAAAAAAAATTAAATAAAAAAATTAAAAATTAAAAAATTAAAAATTAAAAAAATATTTTTTTTATTTTTTTTTAATCATCTCGCGGCCCACCCGTGGCTGCTCGCGGCCCACCTTTGGGTCGCGACCCCGACTTTGGGAACCACTGGTGTAGAGTAGAGTAGTGTAGTGTAGAGTAGTGTAGAGTAGTGTAGAGTAGTGTAGTGTAGTGTAGTGTAGAGTAGTGTAGTGTAGAGTAGTGTGGTGTAGTGTAGAGTAGTGTAGTGTAGTGTAGTGTAGTGTAGAGTAGTGTGGTGTAGAGTAGAGTAGTGTAGAGTAGTGTAGTGTAGTGTAGAGTAGTGTAGAGTAGTGTAGAGTAGTGTAGTGTAGAGTAGTGTAGTGTAGTGTAGTGTAGAGTAGTGTAGAGTAGTGTAGTGTAGAGTAGTGTAGAGTAGTGTAGTGTAGAGTAGTGTAGTGTAGTGTAGTGTAGTGTAGAGTAGTGTAGTGTAGTGTAGTGTAGTGTAGTGTAGTGTAGAGTAGTGTGGTGTAGAGTAGAGTAGTGTAGAGTAGTGTAGTGTATAGTAGTGTAGAGTAGTGTAGAGTAGAGTAGTGTAGAGTAGTGTAGTGTAGTGTAGAGTAGTGTAGAGTAGTGTAGAGTAGTGTAGTGTAGAGTAGTGTAGTGTAGTGTAGTGTAGAGTAGTGTAGAGTAGTGTAGTGTAGAGTAGTGTAGAGTAGTGTAGTGTAGAGTAGTGTAGTGTAGTGTAGTGTAGTGTAGAGTAGTGTAGTGTAGTGTAGTGTAGTGTAGTGTAGTGTAGAGTAGTGTGGTGTAGAGTAGAGTAGTGTAGAGTAGTGTAGTGTATAGTAGTGTAGAGTAGTGTAGAGTAGTGTAGTGTAGAGTAGTGTAGTGTAGTGTAGTGTAGAGTAGTGTAGAGTAGTGTAGTGTAGTGTAGAGTAGTGTAGTGTAGAGTAGTGTAGAGTAGTGTAGTGTAGAGTAGTGTAGTGTAGTGTAGAGTAGTGTAGTGTAGTGTAGTGTAGTGTAGAGTAGAGTAGTGTAGAGTAGTGTAGTGTAGTGTAGAGTAGTGTAGTATGGTGTGGTGTAGTGTGGTGTAGTGTAGAGTAGTGTAGTGTAGTGTAGTGTAGTGTAGAGTAGTGTGGTGTAGAGTAGAGTAGTGTAGAGTAGAGTAGTGTAGTGTAGAGTAGTGTAGAGTAGTGTAGAGTAGTGTAGTGTAGTGTAGTGTAGAGTAGTGTAGTGTAGAGTAGTGTGGTGTAGTGTAGAGTAGTGTAGTGTAGTGTAGTGTAGTGTAGTGTAGAGTAGTGTGGTGTAGAGTAGAGTAGTGTAGAGTAGTGTAGTGTAGTGTAGAGTAGTGTAGAGTAGTGTAGAGTAGTGTAGTGTAGAGTAGTGTAGTGTAGTGTAGTGTAGAGTAGTGTAGAGTAGTGTAGTGTAGAGTAGTGTAGAGTAGTGTAGTGTAGAGTAGTGTAGTGTAGTGTAGTGTAGTGTAGTGTAGTGTAGAGTAGTGTAGTGTAGTGTAGTGTAGTGTAGAGTAGTGTGGTGTAGAGTAGAGTAGTGTAGAGTAGTGTAGTGTATAGTAGTGTAGAGTAGTGTAGAGTAGTGTAGTGTAGAGTAGTGTAGTGTAGTGTAGTGTAGAGTAGTGTAGAGTAGTGTAGTGTAGTGTAGAGTAGTGTAGAGTAGTGTAGAGTAGTGTAGTGTAGAGTAGTGTAGTGTAGTGTAGTGTAGTGTAGAGTAGTGTAGAGTAGTGTAGTGTAGTGTAGTGTAGTAGTGTAGTGTAGTGTAGTGTAGAGTAGTGTAGTGTAGAGTAGTGTAGTGTAGAGTAGTGTAGTGTAGAGTAGTGTAGTGTAGTGTAGTGTAGAGTAGAGTAGTGTAGAGTAGTCTAGTGTAGTGTAGTGTAGAGTAGTGTAGTATGGTGTGGTGTAGTGTGGTGTAGTGTAGAGTAGAGTAGTGTAGTGTAGTGTAGTGTAGTAGTGTAGTGTAGTGTAGTGTAGAGTAGTGTAGTGTAGAGTAGTGTAGTGTAGAGTAGTGTAGTGTAGAGTAGTGTAGTGTAGTGTAGTGTAGAGTAGAGTAGTGTAGAGTAGTCTAGTGTAGTGTAGTGTAGAGTAGTGTAGTATGGTGTGGTGTAGTGTGGTGTAGTGTAGAGTAGTGTAGTGTAGTGTAGTGTAGAGTAGTGTGGTGTAGAGTAGAGTAGTGTAGAGCAGGGGTTCCCAAACTTTTCAGGCCGGGGCCCAGAAAATAAGGCGTCAGAGAGCCGCGGCCCAATGCACATCGTCTGGCTTTTTTTTTTTTTTTTTTGCCAGGCGACCGATTTTTTAAGCCAAATATCACTTCAATCCTATTAAGTTAGTTCAAGTTAGTTATTCATTTATATGTGCTATTTATGAGAGGGCTAACTTGTTGCAAAATAATAATGATAATAATAATAGCCTCATTAAAATACTATTGTTGCTTCGGTTGTTTTCAGCGTTTTATGTGCATAATCTGTTATTTAGTTTGAAATGTTCGTTGAAATAAGTAGATTTTTCGTTTTTGTTTATTTATTAAGTTAATATAAAACCATATAGTCACATTTTAGAATACAATAGAATAGAATTTTAGAATACAACTAGAAACACTGTCCTGGCATGCTTCTAAGTTCAGTGGCCTGACCAAAAAAAATTTAATTAAAAAATTAAAAATTAAAAAATTAAAAATTAAAAAAAAAAATTTTTTATTTTTTTTTAATCATCTCGCGGCCCACCCGTGGCTGCTCGCGGCCCACCTTTGGGTCGCGACCCCGACTTTGGGAACCACTGGTGTAGAGTAGAGTAGTGTAGTGTAGAGTAGTGTAGAGTAGTGTAGAGTAGTGTAGTGTAGTGTAGTGTAGAGTAGTGTAGTGTAGAGTAGTGTGGTGTAGTGTAGAGTAGTGTAGTGTAGTGTAGTGTAGTGTAGAGTAGTGTGGTGTAGAGTAGAGTAGTGTAGAGTAGTGTAGTGTAGTGTAGAGTAGTGTAGAGTAGTGTAGAGTAGTGTAGTGTAGAGTAGTGTAGTGTAGTGTAGTGTAGAGTAGTGTAGAGTAGTGTAGTGTAGAGTAGTGTAGAGTAGTGTAGTGTAGAGTAGTGTAGTGTAGTGTAGTGTAGTGTAGAGTAGTGTAGTGTAGTGTAGTGTAGTGTAGTGTAGTGTAGAGTAGTGTGGTGTAGAGTAGAGTAGTGTAGAGTAGTGTAGTGTATAGTAGTGTAGAGTAGTGTAGAGTAGTGTAGTGTAGAGTAGTGTAGTGTAGTGTAGAGTAGTGTAGAGTAGTGTAGTGTAGTGTAGAGTAGTGTAGAGTAGTGTAGAGTAGTGTAGTGTAGAGTAGTGTAGTGTAGTGTAGTGTAGTGTAGAGTAGTGTAGTGTAGTGTAGAGTAGTGTAGTGTAGTGGAGTGTAGAGTAGTGTAGAGTAGAGTAGTGTAGAGTAGTGTAGTGTAGAGTAGTGTAGTGTAGTGTAGTGTAGTGTAGTGTAGTGTAGTGTAGAGTAGTGTAGTGTAGTGTAGAGTAGTGTAGTGTAGTGTAGTGTAGTGTAGTGTAGAGTAGTGTAGAGTAGTGTAGTGTAGTGTAGAGTAGTGTAGAGTAGTGTAGTGTAGTGTAGTGTAGTGTAGTGTGGTGTAGTGTAGTGTAGTGTAGTGTAGTGTAGTGTAGAGTAGTGTAGTGTAGTGTAGTGTAGTGTAGAGTAGTGTAGTGTAGAGTAGTGTAGTGTAGTGTAGAGTAGTGTAGTGTAGAGTAGTGTAGTGTAGTGTAGTGTAGTGTAGAGTAGTGTAGTGTAGAGTAGTGTAGTGTAGAGTAGTGTAGTGTAGAGTAGTGTAGTGTAGAGTAGTGTAGTGTAGTGTAGAGTAGTGTAGTATGGTGTGGTGTAGTGTGGTGTAGTGTAGAGTAGTGTAGTGTAGTGTAGTGTAGAGTAGTGTAGTGTAGTGTAGTGTAGTGTAGAGTAGTGTAGAGTAGAGTAGTGTAGAGTAGTGTAGTGTAGTGTAGTGTAGTGTAGAGTAGTGTAGTGTAGTGTAGTGTAGAGTAGTGTAGTGTAGAGTAGTGTAGTGTAGAGTAGTGTAGTGTAGAGTAGTGTAGTGTAGTGTAGTGTAGTGTAGAGTAGAGTAGTGTAGAGTAGTGTAGTGTAGTGTAGAGTAGTGTAGTATGGTGTGGTGTAGTGTGGTGTAGTGTAGAGTAGTGTAGTGTAGTGTAGTGTAGTGTAGAGTAGTGTGGTGTAGAGTAGAGTAGTGTAGAGTAGAGTAGTGTAGTGTAGAGTAGTGTAGAGTAGTGTAGAGTAGTGTAGTGTAGTGTAGTGTAGAGTAGTGTAGTGTAGAGTAGTGTGGTGTAGTGTAGAGTAGTGTAGTGTAGTGTAGTGTAGTGTAGAGTAGTGTGGTGTAGAGTAGAGTAGTGTAGAGTAGTGTAGTGTAGTGTAGAGTAGTGTAGAGTAGTGTAGAGTAGTGTAGTGTAGTGTAGTGTAGTGTAGAGTAGTGTAGAGTAGTGTAGTGTAGAGTAGTGTAGAGTAGTGTAGTGTAGAGTAGTGTAGTGTAGTGTAGTGTAGTGTAGTGTAGTGTAGAGTAGTGTAGTGTAGTGTAGTGTAGTGTAGTGTAGTGTGGTGTAGAGTAGAGTAGTGTAGAGTAGTGTAGTGTATAGTAGTGTAGAGTAGTGTAGAGTAGTGTAGTGTAGAGTAGTGTAGTGTAGTGTAGTGTAGAGTAGTGTAGAGTAGTGTAGTGTAGTGTAGAGTAGTGTAGAGTAGTGTAGTGTAGAGTAGTGTAGTGTAGTGTAGTGTAGTGTAGAGTAGTGTAGTGTAGTGTAGAGTAGTGTAGTGTAGTGTAGTGTAGAGTAGTGTAGAGTAGAGTAGTGTAGAGTAGTGTAGTGTAGAGTAGTGTAGTGTAGTGTAGTGTAGTGTAGTGTAGAGTAGTGTAGTGTAGTGTAGAGTAGTGTAGTGTAGTGTAGTGTAGTGTAGTGTAGTGTAGAGTAGTGTAGAGTAGTGTAGTGTAGTGTAGAGTAGTGTAGAGTAGTGTAGTGTAGTGTAGTGTAGTGTGGTGTAGTGTAGTATAGTGTAGTGTAGTGTAGTGTAGTGTAGTGTAGAGTAGTGTAGAGTAGCGTAGAGTAGTGTAGAGTAGTGTAGTGTAGAGTAGTGTAGTGTAGAGTAGTGTAGTGTAGAGTAGTGTAGTGTAGTGTAGTGTAGTGTAGAGTAGTGTGGTGTAGAGTAGAGTAGTGTAGAGTAGTGTAGTGTATAGTAGTGTAGAGTAGTGTAGAGTAGTGTAGTGTAGAGTAGTGTAGTGTAGTGTAGTGTAGAGTAGTGTAGAGTAGTGTAGTGTAGAGTAGTGTAGAGTAGTGTAGAGTAGTGTAGTGTAGAGTAGTGTAGTGTAGTGTAGTGTAGTGTAGTGTAGAGTAGTGTAGTGTAGTGTAGAGTAGTGTAGTGTAGTGTAGTGTAGTGTAGAGTAGTGTAGAGTAGAGTAGTGTAGAGTAGTGTAGTGTAGAGTAGTGTAGTGTAGTGTAGAGTAGTGTAGTGTAGTGTAGTGTAGTGTAGAGTAGTGTAGTGTAGAGTAGTGTAGTGTAGTGTAGTGTAGTGTAGAGTAGTGTAGTGTAGTGTAGAGTAGTGTAGAGTAGTGTAGTGTAGTGTAGTGTAGTGTAGTGTAGTGTGGTGTAGTGTAGTGTAGTGTAGTGTAGTGTAGTGTAGTGTAGTGTAGAGTAGTGTATAGTAGAGTAGTGTAGTGTAGTGTAGTGTAGAGTAGTGTAGAGTAGTGTAGTGTAGAGTAGTGTAGAGTAGCGTAGTGTAGAGTAGTGTAGTGTAGAGTAGTGTAGTGTAGTGTAGTGTAGAGTAGTGTAGTGTAGAGTAGAGTAGTGTAGTGTAGTGTAGTGTAGTGTAGTGTAGTGTAGAGTAGTGTAGTGTAGTGTAGTGTAGAGTAGAGTAGTGTAGTGTAGTGTAGTGTAGAGTAGTGTAGAGTAGTGTAGTGTAGTGTAGAGTAGTGTAGAGTAGTGTAGTGTAGAGTAGTGTAGTGTAGAGTAGTGTAGAGTAGTGTAGAGTAGTGTAGTGTGGTGTAGTGTAGTGTAGAGTAGTGTAGTGTAGTGTAGAGTAGTGTAGAGTAGTGTAGAGTAGTGTAGTGTAGTGTAGAGTAGTGTAGTGTAGTGTAGTGTAGAGTAGTGTAGTGTAGAGTAGTGTAGTGTAGAGTAGTGTGGTGTAGTGTAGTGTAGAGTAGTGTAGTGTAGAGTAGTGTAGTGTAGAGTAGTGTAGTGTAGTGTAGTGTAGAGTAGTGTAGAGTAGTGTAGTGTAGTGTAGAGTAGTGTAGTGTAGTGTAGAGTAGTGTAGTGTAGTGTAGTGTAGTGTAGAGTAGAGTAGTGTAGAGTAGTGTAGAGTAGAGTAGTGTAGAGTAGTGTAGTGTAGTGTAGTGTAGAGTAGTGTAGAGTAGTGTGGTGTAGTGTAGAGTAGTGTAGTGTAGTGTAGTGTAGTGTAGTGTAGTGTAGAGTAGAGTAGTGTAGTGTAGAGTAGTGTGGTGTAGTGTGGTGTAGTGTAGTGTAGTGTAGTGTAGAGTAGTGTAGTGTAGAGTAGTGTAGTGTAGTGTAGTGTAGTGTAGTGTAGAGTAGTGTAGAGTAGTGTAGAGTAGAGTAGTGTAGAGTAGAGTAGTGTAGTGTAGAGTAGAGTAGTGTAGTGTAGTGTAGTGTAGAGTAGTGTAGTGTAGAGTAGTGTAGTGTAGAGTAGTGTAGAGTAGTGTAGTGTAGTGTAGTGTAGAGTAGTGTAGTGTAGAGTAGTGTAGTGTAGAGTAGTGTAGTGTAGAGTAGTGTAGTGTAGAGTAGAGTAGTGTAGTGTAGTGTAGAGTAGTGTAGAGTAGTGTAGTGTAGTGTAGAGTAGTGTAGTGTAGTGTAGTGTAGTGTAGAGTAGTGTAGTGTAGAGTAGTGTAGAGTAGTGTAGAGTAGTGTAGTGTAGTGTAGAGTAGTGTAGTGTAGTGTAGAGTAGTGTAGAGTAGTGTAGTGTAGTGTAGAGTAGTGTAGTGTAGTGTAGTGTAGAGTAGTGTAGAGTAGTGTAGTGTAGAGTAGTGTAGTGTAGTGTAGAGTAGTGTAGTGTAGTGTAGTGTAGTGTAGTGTAGAGTAGTGTAGAGTAGTGTAGAGTAGTGTAGAGTAGTGTAGTGTAGAGTAGTGTAGTGTAGAGTAGAGTAGTGTAGAGTAGTGTAGTGTAGAGTAGTGTAGTGTAGAGTAGTGTAGTGTAGAGTAGTGTAGTGTAGAGTAGTGTAGTGTAGAGTAGAGTAGTGTAGTGTAGTGTAGTGTAGAGTAGTGTAGAGTAGTGTAGTGTAGAGTAGTGTAGAGTAGTGTAGTGTAGTGTAGTGTAGTGTAGAGTAGTGTAGTGTAGAGTAGTGTAGAGTAGTGTAGAGTAGTGTAGTGTAGTGTAGAGTAGTGTAGTGTAGTGTAGAGTAGTGTAGAGTAGTGTAGTGTAGTGTAGAGTAGTGTAGTGTAGTGTAGAGTAGTGTAGAGTAGTGTAGTGTAGAGTAGTGTAGTGTAGTGTAGAGTAGTGTAGTGTAGTGTAGTGTAGTGTAGAGTAGTGTAGAGTAGTGTAGAGTAGTGTAGTGTAGTGTGGTGTAGTGTAGAGTAGTGTAGTGTAGTGTAGTGTAGTGTAGTGTAGAGTAGAGTAGTGTAGTGTAGAGTAGTGTGGTGTAGTGTAGAGTAGTGTAGTGTATAGTGTAGTGTAGAGTAGAGTAGTGTAGTGTAGTGTAGTGTAGTGTAGTGTAGTGTAGTGTAGAGTAGAGTAGTGTAGTGTAGAGTAGAGTAGTGTAGTGTAGAGTAGTGTGGTGTAGTGTAGAGTAGTGTGGTGTAGTGTAGAGTAGAGTAGTGTAGAGTAGTGTAGAGTAGAGTAGTGTAGAGTAGTGTAGAGTAGTGTGGTGTAGTGTAGAGTAGTGTAGTGTAGTGTAGTGTAGTGTGGTGTAGTGTAGTGTAGAGTAGTGTAGTGTAGAGTAGAGTAGTGTAGTGTAGAGTAGAGTAGAGTAGTGTAGAGTAGTGTAGTGTAGAGTAGTGTAGTGTAGAGTAGAGTAGTGTAGAGTAGTGTAGTGTAGAGTAGTGTAGTGTAGAGTAGTGTAGTGTAGAGTAGTGTAGTGTAGAGTAGTGTAGTGTAGAGTAGTGTAGTGTAGAGTAGAGTAGTGTAGTGTAGTGTAGTGTAGAGTAGTGTAGAGTAGTGTAGTGTAGTGTAGAGTAGTGTAGAGTAGTGTAGTGTAGTGTAGTGTAGAGTAGTGTAGTGTAGAGTAGTGTAGAGTAGTGTAGAGTAGTGTAGTGTAGTGTAGAGTAGTGTAGTGTAGTGTAGAGTAGTGTAGAGTAGTGTAGTGTAGAGTAGTGTAGTGTAGTGTAGTGTAGAGTAGTGTAGAGTAGTGTAGTGTAGAGTAGTGTAGTGTAGTGTAGAGTAGTGTAGTGTAGTGTAGTGTAGTGTAGTGTAGAGTAGTGTAGAGTAGTGTAGAGTAGTGTAGAGTAGTGTAGTGTAGTGTGGTGTAGAGTAGTGTAGTGTAGTGTAGTGTAGTGTAGTGTAGAGTAGAGTAGTGTAGTGTAGAGTAGTGTGGTGTAGTGTAGAGTAGTGTAGTGTATAGTGTAGTGTAGAGTAGAGTAGTGTAGTGTAGTGTAGTGTAGTGTAGTGTAGTGTAGTGTAGTGTAGAGTAGAGTAGTGTAGTGTAGAGTAGAGTAGTGTAGTGTAGAGTAGTGTGGTGTAGTGTAGAGTAGTGTGGTGTAGTGTAGAGTAGAGTAGTGTAGAGTAGTGTAGAGTAGAGTAGTGTAGAGTAGTGTAGAGTAGTGTGGTGTAGTGTAGAGTAGTGTAGTGTAGTGTAGTGTACATTTACATTTACATTTAGTCATTTAGCTGACGCTTTTATCCAAAGCGACTTACAAGTTCTGTGCGACAAGACAGCAAGAAGGGTATAACTCTATCAGCTGAGTAACAATGTTCATCAAAGTGTTGCGTGTTACAGTGTAGGTTAGTTTATTAGGACAAGTGCATGACATTAAGGTTAGTCGGGGTTAGATTTTTTTTTTTTTTTTTTTTTTTTTATCATTTCAGATAATGGTTGAAGAAGTGTGTCTTTAGTCGACGGCGAAAGATTGGACGGGATTCGGCTGTCCTAACTGGGATGGGTAGTTCATTCCACCATTGTGGGGCAAGGACTGAGAATAGGCGGCTTCTCTTTGATGACCCTCCGGGAGCTTGGATAGGAGTAGATCTGAGGCGGCCAGAAGACGCAGAGCGTAGGGGTCTTGAGGGTGTGTAGTTAGAGACCATTGACCGGAGGTAGGCGGGAGCGGTTCCCTTTGCCGCACGGTATGCTAGGTCGAGGGCCTTGAAGCGGATACGTGCAGCAATGGGGAGCCAGTGCAGGTCCCTAAGAAGTGGGGTGACATGGGCTGACTTCGGTAGGTTTGAGATCAGGCGGGCCGCTGCATTTTGAATGAGTTGAAGAGGCTTGGTGGCAGTGGCCGGGAGGCCAGCTAGCAGTGCGTTGCAGTAGTCGAGGCGGGAGATGACTGTTGATTGGACGAGGAGTTGGGTGGCTTCTTTTGTCAGGAAGGGGCGTATCCTTCTGACGTTGCTCAGGAGGAATCTGCAGGTTCTGGTTGTCGCTGCGATGTGAGCAGAGAAGTTCAACTGGTCGTCGAGGACAACACCAAGGTTCTTGGCGGTCGGCGACACGGTCACAGCTGCATTCTCGACTGTGATGGAGAGGTCGGTCAGGGGGGAGGATTTGGCCGGCAGGTGGAGCAATTCTGTTTTGCTTAGGTTCAGTTTGAGGTGGTTGGTCGTCATCCAGGCGGAGATGTCGGACAGACAGGCCGAGATCCGCTCAGAGACGTGGATATCTGAGGGAGGGAAGGAGAGGAAGAGTTGAGTATCATCGGCATAACAATGATATGAGAAGCCATGAGATGTGATAATGTTACCCAGTGATTTAGTGTAGAGGGAGAAGAGAAGGGGTCCTAGGACCGAGCCCTGGGGGACACCCGTCCGGAGGGGGCGGGTGGCCGACAGAGTCCCTCTCCATGACACTTGGTAGGAGCGGTCATTGAGGTATGATGTCAGCCATGTCAGCGCAGATCCAGCCACTCCCATTCCTGCGAGGGCCGCGAGGAGGATCTGATGGTTGACTGTGTCGAAGGCTGCAGATAGATCTAGGAGAATCAGGACAGAGGAGAGGCCTTTCGCTTTTGCTAAGTGAAGTGCCTCTGTGACCGCAATGAGGGCCGTTTCTGTGGAGTGGCCAGTCCGGAAGCCAGACTGATTGGGGTCTAGGAGGTCATTCTGTAAGAGATAAGCAGTAAGTTGGTTGGATACAGCACGTTCAAGTGTTTTAGAAAGGAAGGAGAGAAGAGAGACAGGGCGATAGTTGGCTATGACGGTGGGGTTCAGGGTTTTTTTTTTTATGAGGGGCGTGACTCTGGCTTGTTTTAGGGAGGTGGGGACCACCCCCGAGTTGAGTGAGGAGTTGATGGTTGCAGTTAGGAATGGGAGGATGTCCGGTGCTATGGTCTGGAGGAGTGGGGAGGGTAGCTGGTCCAGCTGGCATGTAGTCGGACGGTTCGACGTTACCAGTGTCAGGGTCTCGGCTTCTGTAATGGGAGAGAAAGATGACAGAGTGAAGGATGAGGTTCTCGATTCAGCGTTTGGAATGGGTGGGGGTTGGGAGAAGGAGCTGCGGATGTTCTCCACTTTTTCCTCAAAGAAGATCGCAAAGTCTTCGGCAGAAAAAGATGAGGGAGGAGGAGGTGGGGGGGGAGTGAGGAGGGAGGACATGGTAGCATGCAGTTTGCGAAGATTCTTGGCAGAGGCCTCGATCCTATGGTGAAAGAAAGAAGCTTTGGCATTAGTAATGGTTTTGGAGAATGTTAACAAGAGGTTGTGATATGTGTCGATGTCAGCAGTGAGGCGTGACTTTCTATACTTCCTCTCAGCCGCTCTCAGGACCTGTCTTTGTTCTCTCACTGCATCCGTCAGCCATGGACTGGGTGGGGAACGGCGGGCAGGTTTCTCAACGAGGGGACAGAGCTTGTCGAAGGAGGTTGCAAGGGCTGAGAGGAGGGTGGAGGTTGCCATCTCTGTGGGGAGAGCAGAGAAGGTGTCACTCAAAGGTAGAGCGGATATTATGTCAGAGGAGAGGGTGGAGGGGGATAGGGAGGGCAGGTTGCGTCTGAGTGTGACGGTTTGAGTTGGGGTGAAGACTTTTCGGTTAAGCATGAGAGTTAGTGAGAAGGATATGAAGGAATGGTCAGATACATGTAGGGGAGTTACCGTGGTGTTAATGATGCTGGAGTTACGGGAAAATATGAGATCCAAGGAGTTGCCTGCTTTGTGGGTGGGAGGCATGGCAGTGGGAGTCAGGTCAAATTGTTGTAGGAGGGAGACCACTGGGACCGACTGAGATGAGTCAGGCAGGTTGAAGTCGCCCAATAGAAGGAGCGGGGTACCATCTTCCGGTAAGGAGCTTAGAAGCATGTCCAGCTCATCTGTGAAGTGATCGAGGGGACCTGGAGGGCGATAGAGTGTAACAATGGTGAGATTGTGTAGTGTAGAGTAGAGTAGTGTAGTGTAGAGTAGTGTGGTGTAGTGTGGTGTAGTGTAGTGTAGTGTAGAGTAGTGTAGTGTAGAGTAGTGTAGTGTAGAGTAGTGTAGTGTAGTGTAGTGTAGAGTAGAGTAGTGTAGAGTAGTGTAGAGTAGAGTAGTGTAGAGTAGTGTAGAGTAGTGTAGTGTAGAGTAGAGTAGAGTAGAGTAGTGTAGTGTAGTGTAGAGTAGTGTAGTGTAGTGTAGAGTAGTGTAGAGTAGTGTAGTGTAGAGTAGTGTAGTGTAGTGTAGTGTAGAGTAGTGTAGTGTAGAGTAGTGTAGAGTAGTGTAGTGTAGTGTAGAGTAGTGTAGAGTAGTGTAGAGTAGTGTAGTGTAGTGTAGAGTAGTGTAGTGTAGAGTAGTGTAGTGTAGTGTAGAGTAGTGTAGTGTAGAGTAGTGTAGTGTAGTGTAGTGTAGTGTAGAGTAGTGTAGTGTAGAGTAGTGTAGAGTAGTGTAGTGTAGTGTAGAGTAGTGTAGTGTAGTGTAGAGTAGTGTAGTGTAGAGTAGAGTAGAGTAGTGTAGAGTAGTGTAGTGTAGAGTAGAGTAGTGTAGTGTAGTGTAGTGTAGAGTAGTGTAGTGTAGTGTAGTGTAGTGTAGTGTAGAGTAGTGTGGTGTAGTGTAGTGTAGTGTAGAGTAGTGTAGTGTAGTGTAGAGTAGTGTAGTGTAGTGTAGTGTAGAGTAGAGTAGTGTAGTGTAGTGTAGTGTAGTGTAGTGTAGAGTAGTGTGGTGTAGTGTAGTGTAGTGTAGTGTAGAGTAGTGTAGTGTAGAGTAGTGTAGTGTAGTGTAGTGTAGTGTAGTGTAGAGTAGTGTAGAGTAGTGTAGTGTAGAGTAGTGTAGTGTAGAGTAGTGTAGTGTAGTGTAGTGTAGTGTAGAGTAGTGTAGTGTAGAGTAGTGTAGTGTAGTGTAGTGTAGTGTAGTGTAGTGTAGAGTAGTGTGGTGTAGTGTAGTGTAGTGTAGTGTAGTGTAGAGTAGTGTAGTGTAGTGTAGAGTAGTGTAGTGTAGTGTAGTGTAGTGTAGAGTAGTGTAGAGTAGTGTAGTGTAGAGTAGTGTAGTGTAGAGTAGTGTAGAGTAGTGTAGTGTAGTGTAGTGTAGAGTAGTGTATTGTAGTGTAGAGTAGTGTAGTGTAGTGTAGTGTAGTGTAGAGTAGTGTAGTGTAGTGTAGAGTAGTGTAGTGTAGTGTAGTGTAGAGTAGTGTAGTGTAGAGTGGTGTAGTGTAGAGTAGTGTAGAGTAGTGTAGAGTAGTGTAGTGTAGTGTAGAGTAGTGTAGTGTAGTGTAGAGTAGTGTAGTGTAGTGTAGAGTAGTGTAGAGTAGTGTAGAGTAGTGTAGTGTAGAGTAGTGTAGTGTAGAGTAGTGTAGTGTAGTGTAGAGTAGTGTAGTGTAGTGTAGAGTAGTGTAGTGTAGAGTGGTGTAGTGTAGAGTAGTGTAGAGTAGTGTAGAGTAGTGTAGTGTAGTGTAGAGTAGTGTAGTGTAGAGTAGTGTAGAGTAGTGTAGTGTAGTGTAGAGTAGTGTAGTGTAGAGTAGTGTAGTGTAGAGTAGTGTAGTGTAGTGTAGAGTAGTGTAGTGTAGAGTAGTGTAGAGTAGAGTAGTGTAGTGTAGAGTAGTGTAGAGTAGTGTAGTGTAGTGTAGTGTAGAGTAGTGTAGTGTAGTGTAGAGTAGTGTAGTGTAGAGTAGTGTAGAGTAGTGTAGAGTAGTGTAGTGTAGAGTAGTGTAGAGTAGAGTAGTGTAGAGTAGTGTAGTGTAGAGTAGTGTAGAGTAGTGTAGTGTAGTGTAGTGTAGTGTAGTGTAGAGTAGTGTAGAGTAGTGTAGTGTAGAGTAGTGTAGTGTAGTGTAGTGTAGTGTAGTGTAGAGTAGTGTAGTGTAGTGTAGTGTAGTGTAGAGTAGTGTAGTGTAGTGTAGTGTAGAGTAGTGTAGTGTAGTGTAGTGTAGTGTAGAGTAGTGTAGTGTAGTGTAGAGTAGTGTAGTGTAGTGTAGTGTAGAGTAGTGTAGTGTAGTGTAGTGTAGAGTAGTGTAGTGTAGTGTAGTGTAGAGTAGTGTAGAGTAGTGTAGTGTAGTGTAGTGTAGTGTAGAGTAGTGTAGTGTAGAGTAGAGTAGTGTAGTGTAGTGTAGTGTAGAGTAGTGTAGAGTAGTGTAGTGTAGTGTAGAGTAGTGTAGTGTAGAGTAGTGTAGTGTAGTGTAGTGTAGAGTAGTGTAGTGTAGTGTAGTGTAGTGTAGTGTAGTGTGGTGTGGTGTAGTGTGGTGTAGTGTAGCGTAGTATAGTGTAGAGTAGTGTAGTGTAGTGTAGAGTAGTGTAGTGTAGTGTAGAGTAGTGTAGTGTAGAGTAGTGTAGAGTAGTGTAGTGTAGTGTAGAGTAGTGTAGTGTAGAGTAGTGTAGTGTAGTGTAGAGTAGTGTAGTGTAGTGTAGAGTAGTGTAGTGTAGAGTGGTGTAGTGTAGAGTAGTGTAGAGTAGTGTAGAGTAGTGTAGTGTAGTGTAGAGTAGTGTAGTGTAGAGTAGTGTAGAGTAGTGTAGTGTAGTGTAGAGTAGTGCAGTGTAGAGTAGTGTAGTGTAGAGTAGTGTAGTGTAGTGTAGAGTAGTGTAGTGTAGAGTAGTGTAGAGTAGAGTAGTGTAGAGTAGTGTAGTGTAGTGTAGTGTAGTGTAGAGTAGTGTAGAGTAGTGTAGTGTAGTGTAGTGTAGAGTAGTGTAGTGTAGAGTAGTGTAGTGTAGAGTAGTGTAGAGTAGTGTAGAGTAGTGTAGTGTAGAGTAGTGTAGAGTAGTGTAGAGTAGTGTAGTGTAGAGTAGTGTAGAGTAGTGTAGTGTAGTGTAGTGTAGTGTAGTGTAGAGTAGTGTAGAGTAGTGTAGTGTAGAGTAGTGTAGTGTAGTGTAGTGTAGTGTAGTGTAGTGTAGTGTAGTGTAGAGTAGTGTAGTGTAGTGTAGTGTAGTGTAGAGTAGTGTAGTGTAGTGTAGTGTAGAGTAGTGTAGTGTAGTGTAGAGTAGTGTAGTGTAGAGTAGTGTAGTGTAGAGTAGTGTAGTGTAGTGTAGAGTAGTGTAGTGTAGTGTAGTGTAGTGTAGAGTAGTGTAGTGTAGTGTAGTGTAGAGTAGTGTAGAGTAGTGTAGTGTAGTGTAGTGTAGTGTAGTGTAGAGTAGTGTAGTGTAGAGTAGTGTAGTGTAGTGTAGTGTAGAGTAGTGTAGTGTAGAGTAGTGTAGTGTAGTGTAGAGTAGTGTAGAGTAGTGTAGTGTAGTGTAGTGTAGTGTAGAGTAGTGTAGTGTAGTGTAGTGTGGTGTGGTGTAGTGTGGTGTAGTGTAGTGTAGTATAGTGTAGAGTAGTGTAGTGTAGTGTAGAGTAGTGTAGTGTAGTGTAGAGTAGTGTAGTGTAGTGTAGTGTAGAGTAGTGTAGTGTAGTGTAGTGTAGTGTAGTGTAGTGTAAGTAGTGTAGTGTAGTGTAGTGTAGTGTAGTGTAGTGTAGAGTAGTGTAGTGTAGTGTAGTGTAAGTAGTGTAGAGTAGTGTAGTGTAGTGTAGAGTAGAGTAGAGTAGTGTAGTGTAGTGTAGTGTAGTGTAGAGTAGTGTAGTGTAGTGTAGTGTAGTGTAGTGTAAGTAGTGTAGAGTAGTGTAGTGTAGTGTAGAGTAGAGTAGAGTAGTGTAGTGTAGTGTAGTGTAGTGTAGTGTAGTGTAGTGTAGAGTAGTGTAGTGTAGTGTAGTGTAGAGTAGTGTAGTGTAGTGTAGTGTAGTGTAGTGTACGGTCGGGAGACAGGTGCTAAGCAAAGTGCACGTTACACTTAGCTATCACCATCTTGTTGTATCAGATTGGCTGAAGAAAATAATGGCCATTTCCTGGTTAACACGATGACAGTGGCCAAATGATTATAGCAAACATTATCTACAAGCACACAACTACACTACACACACACACACACACACACACACACACACACACACACCACACCACACCACACCACACCACACACACACACACACACACACACACACACACACACACACACACACACACACACACACACACACACACACACACACACGACTGATTGCAATGCCCCCTCGCCAGCGCTGCACTTGTGTGTGGGTGTAATTACAACAAATTGCATTAAAGAAAATTAATAAATTAAAAGAATAAAAGGTAAACAAAGCAGAAATTGAGCTATGCTCAGGAAAATGGCCAGGGGTAATGTAAATATGTGTGCTGATTAGTAAATGGGCTAAAACCCATATTTAGAATAGTACGGCCCTTCAAAGTGAAGACGTTCTGCCATAACTCTTTTCTCATTGAAAAGCTCACTCAGCAAATAGGGTTTTCACATCGCAGGAGGTGCAGAAATGCATTTCTCTCTCTCTCTCTCTCTCTATATATATATCTCTCTCTGTATCTCTCTCTCTCTCTATAACCACACTCGTATCTCTCTCTATAACCTCTCTCTCTCTATAACCTCTCTCTCTCGCTCTCTCTCTATAACCACACTCGTATCTCTCTCTATAACCTCTCTCTCTCTATAACCTCTCTCTCTCGCTCTCTCTCTATAACCGCACTCGTATCTCTCTCTATAACCTCTCTCTCTCTATAACCTCTCTCTCTCGCTCTCTCTCTATAACCGCACTCGTCCCTCTCTCTATAACCTCTCTCTCTATAACCTCTCTCTCTCTCTCTATAACCTCTCTCTCTCTCTATTTCTCTCTATAACCACACTCGTGTCTCTCTCTCTCTCTCTATAACCTCTCTCTCTCTATCTCTCTCTCTCTATAACCTCTCTCTCTATAACCTCTCTCTCTCTCTCTATTTCTCTCTATAACTACACTCGTGTGTCTCTCTCTCTCTCTATAACCTCTCTCTCTCTATAACCTCTCTCTCTCTATCTCTCTCTCTCTATAACCTCTCTCTCTCTATAACCTCTCTCTATAACCGCACTCGTCTCTCTCTCTATCTCTCTCTCTCTATAACCTCTCTCTCTCTCTATAACCTCTCTCTCTCTTTCTCTCTCTCTATAACCTCTCTCTCTCTATAACCTTGCTCTCTCTCTCTCACTCGTCTCTCTCTCTATAACCTCGCTCTCTCTCTCTCTCTCTTTCTATAACCTCTCTATCTATAACCTTGCTCTCTCTCTCTCACTCGTCTCTCTCTCTCTATATATAAGCTCACTCTCTCTCTCTTTTATTGATTCACAAATTTTCACCCACTATTTTCATCGCTAGCTGTCATTTATCTTTTAGCCTTGCTCTCTCCCTCTCTCTCGGTTTATATACCTCCCTTTATCTATCTCTCTTTCTATATCTCTCTCTTTATCTCTCTCTATATACCTAATTCATTCATTCCACAATGGTGGAATGAACTACCCACCCCAGTTAGAACAGCCGAAACCCGTCCAATCTTTCGCCGTCAACTAAAGACGCACTTCTTCAACCATTATCTGAATGAAAAATAATCAAATAAAAAATATAACCCTAACTAACCTTACCGTCATGCACTTGTCCTATCTTTATCGCTCTCTCTCTCTTTCTATATACCTCTCTTCATCTCTCTCTTTCTATAAACCTATCTTTATATCTCTCTCTCTCTCTCTTTCTATATACCTCTCTTTATCTCTCTCTCTTTCTATATACCTCTCTTATATCTCTCTCTCTATAAATCTCTATTTATCTATCTCTTTCTATAAACCTCTTTATCTTTATCCCAGTCTTCCCTTGTTTTCCCTCTCAGACTCCTCTTGCTTTATCTCTGACTTTCACTTCTCTTTTCATGCTCCTTCACCTCTCTCTCACACCTCTTTTTATCAATCTTACTTTAGTCTCACTCTCTCCTTTCACTGTCAAATTACTCTCTGTATGTTCTCTCTCTCTCTCTCTCTCTCTCTCTCTCTGGCTCTCTTTCGCAAATACACAATTTATGTTTTCTCCTTTGTTCTCTCGCTTTGTACATATAGGCCTATTCTGGCTCTTTTCTGTACATAATATATTTATCCCCCCCCCCCCCCCCCCCTCTCTCTCTCTCTCTGTCACCTTTGCTGTGCATTCAGGTCAGTCAAACAGGTGGCTGAGACACAAACCCTCCTTTCACCATCTTTCTATTATGCATTTCATGCACGTACACATGTACCCACACACACACAGACACAAGCGTATATGTGTACAAGAGCTCACACAAACAACAAGCACACACAGCTCACACAAACACATGTACCCCCGTCTACATACAAACACGAACATGCATGTGCTCTCTTTCTCCCTCTCTCACACACACACACACACACACACACACACACACACACACACACACACACACACACACACACACACACACACACACACACACACACACACACACACACACACACACACACACACACACACACACACACACACACACACACACACACACACACACACACACACACACACACACACACACACACACACACACACACACACACACTTGAACCATCTCTCTTTTGTGCGTTTCGGAGTCCGCCTCTTCTCCATCCCTCTCCATATAAAAAGACATGTGACATCTCTTTTTGTTCCATCTCTCTCTTTCTCTCTCCCTCTCTCTCTCATCAGTGCCTCTCTTCACCTCCATCATTACACTCACATACTCTCTCCATTTCTCTTTCTCTCTCCTTATTAATTCCAGCTCTCTCCATCTACTCTCATCAACCACTTCACCTCCCCATCATACTTCTCTCTCTCTCTCTCTCTCTCTCTCTCTCTCTCTCTCTCTCTCTCTCTCTCTCTCTCTCTCTCTCTCTCTCTCTCTCTCTCTCTAACATTCTCTTTTGTTCACCATCTCACTCTCTGGCCACACATCTAATAGTGGAGTTGTGTAGTATAGTGTAGTGTAGTGTAGTGTAGTGTAGTGTAGTGTAGTGTAGTGTAGTGTAGTGTAGTGTAGTGTAGTGTACTTTAGTTGTTGTAACTATCAGATTGACTATAGAAAATAATGGCCATTTCCTGGTTAACATGATGACAGTGGCCAAATGATTATAGCAAACATTATCTACACGCACACAACTACACTACACACCACACCACACCACACCACACACACACACACACACACACACACACACACACACACACGGACAGGACTGATTGCAATGCCCCCTCGCCAGCGCTGCACTTGTGTGTGGGTGTAATTACAACAAATTGCATTAAAAGGAAATGAATAAAAATAAATAAAAGGTAAACAAAGCAGACATTTCGCTATGATCAGGAAAATGGCCAGGGGTAATGTAAAATATGTGTGCTGTAACATTCTCTTTTTGTTCACCATCTCACTCTCCGGCTAAGTTGTTATGGCACAATGAGGGCCTGGTTATGGTAAAGTTGTTATGGTACACAGAGGGCCTGGTTATGGTAAAGTTGTTATGGCACACTGAGGGTCTGGTTATGGTAAAGTTGTTATGGCACACTGAGGGCCTGGTTATGGTAATGTTGTTATGGCACACTGAGGGTCTGGTTATGGTAAAGTTGTTATGGTACACAGAGGGCCTGGTTATGGTAAAGTTGGTATGGCACACTGAGGGCCTGGTTATGGTAAAGTTGTTATGGTACACTGAGGGCCTGGTTATGGTAAAGTTGTTATGGTACACCGAGGGCCTGGTTATGGTAATGTTGTTATGGCACACTGAGGGCCTGGTTATGGTAAAGTTGTTATGGCACACTGAGGGCCTGGTTATGGTAAAGTTGTTATGGTACACTGAGGACCTGGTTATGGTAAAGTTGTTATGGCACACTGAGGGCCTGGTTATGGTAAAGTTGTTATGGCACACTGAGGGCCTGGTTATGGTAAAGTTGTTATGGCACATAGAGGGCCTGGTTATGGTAAAGTTGTTATGGTACACTGAGGGCCTGGTTATGGTAAAGTTGTTATGGTACACTGAGGGCCTGGTTATGGTAAAGTTGTTATGGCACACTGAGGGCCTGGTTATGGTAAAGTTGTTATGGCACACAGAGGGCCTGGTTATGGTAAAGTTGTTATGGCACACTGAGGGCCTGGTTATGGTAAAGTTGTTATGGCACACTGAGGGCCTGGTTATGGTAAAGTTGTTATGGTACACTGAGGGCCTGGTTATGGTAAAGTTGTTATGGCACACTGAGGGCCTGGTTATGGTAAAGTTGTTATGGCACACTGAGGGCCTGGTTATGGTAAAGTTGTTATGGCACACAGAGGGCCTGGTTATGGTAATGCAGTCTTGTAGGTGCCAACATCGCTCACTTCAGAGGTGACCCTATAAGAGCTCTCCATGGTCACTAGGGCTGTCAATGAATATTCTATATTCAAATGAATAATCGGAGACATGCGACGTCATTGAACTGAATACAACAACAACTGCTTTGGTGTCAGTGAGTTTCACCGCCGTGAGACAACGGGCTGAATGGAGAATGAACAGGGAGGTGTTCAGTTCAGATGTGTCGACACGGTTTAATTAAAAGGCAGAATCAATCGTCAGCGTCCAAAAGATGTGAAGAGCGCAATGGAGAAGCCAAGGACACATTCCATTCAGTGATACTACGGGGTTTGAAAGGGAATGAATGGCGATTCTCCAAGTAAATGAAGTAAAGGATAACAGAAAAACCTTCCTCTTGGTAAACCAGAGATTTGGGCCAACAGCAAATTAAGGAAAACAAATGTATTTTTTCCTCTACACTTATCTCCTGTTCAGCTGAAACAAATAGCTTCACCAGGCAGTCTAGCCCAGGCACCTCTGTGGTGTAAAGAGGACCGTGGCACAGCGCTCCGGTACCCAGGATTTACACAGACAGCAGGTGACGGGAGAAGGAGAGCTGGCTCGGAGCCACGCGCTACACATCAGCATCAACAACAACATCAACATCAACATCAACAGTAGCAATGGCAGAAGGGTCAGCAGCAATAGCTCTCAATTACAGTATTCTTTCAAAAGCTGGGTTGGGGCACCAAAGGTAGGAGAAGATTAAAATGGGTCTCCCTGAATTAGACTGAAGAAGTGTGTTTCTGAATCTAACTGAATCTCTCCGTCGCCTCTGAATAATGGAGTACCTCAGAAGAAGAACCGTATAAGTCCATTTGACGTTTTCAGAGGAACAACGTTTAAAAAAATATTATTATCTAAAGATGGTAAGTTAGAGTATTATGTTCATTCATAATTAAAGACAGTAGAGGTTGAGTACTTTCTGGTGATAAATCACATTCACACTCCAAGTGATTTGGATTGATTTTAAAACTGCAAATATGTTTGTTTGTTTGTTTGTTTATTTACACATATAAAAACAATTACATATATAATACAATATAATCCACAGGGGATGTGTAGGAGAATTGCCTAAAAACCCTCTAGGGGCTTGCATGTGGCATTCACCAGGAAGCAAAATTAAACTGATATTATATCAAGATAAAATATACCCCCCCCCCCCCCCCCAAACAAACACACACAAGCAGGTCTACATAGACACACAACGAAACGAAAATACAATAACAAAATACAACAAGCCATCAGACCACAGTTTGTAAAGGAAGCCCATATGGGAAATATTGGTGATCTGGGAGATGAGATTTCAGTGCTCTTTTGAATTTCAGAAAAGAAAATTACAAAATATGTGGAGGCAAAGAGTTCCACAACTTTGACCCTCGGTAGAGCAAACAAAACTGAGATTGGGAAGTGCGGGAAAGGGGTGGTCTAAGCAATCAGGAACTACGTGTGGAGTAATTATGAATTTGGTGATTGTGGGCAAACATGTCATGAACAAAAGGGGGAAGGGCTCTGTTTAAAGAACTATGCTCAAATAAACCAGTCTGAAGATGATTCACTTGATAAACACTGAGTATACCTAACTTATGGAATAGAGGCTGAGAAGAATGACTTGGTTGAACATCATCATCATTAGGTGGCTTCTTCGTTCCGAAGGTTGCCTATCACTCTCCAACCCATTCTGTCCCCACTTCTTCTCTCCAACTCCGTGACTCCGCCTCTCACTCCACTCCAATCACAGACATCGTCTACCCAGCCTCTTCTTGGTCTTCCACTTCCTCTCTTTCCATCCACCTTCCCCATCACCACCTTCTTGAACATCTCCCCGCTGGATCTTCTCAGAACATGCCCGCACAACTCCATCTTTCTCTTTTTCAACCTCTCCAGCAGCTGTCCTCCTTGCATATCCGCTCTTCTCAGTACCTCCTCATTCTTGAGGACATTCGCCAATTTTCCAGGTGTTCGCAGGCTCCTCACATTCCAGGTTCCCACTTTCCAGAAGGTAGAGCAGTCACTTATTGACGGTACAAAGGTGCCTGCTCTCTCACACCCAATCCACCGGGTAGAACAAATGTCTTGATTAGGGCAGACATTTCTCCGTTTACCAGTAGCGGTTTTTGTTTGGGTTGTACTCATGATTTCCAAAAGGGGGCTGATAGGAGTCGGCAGGCCCCCAGAACTACCAATCCAGTATTTTTTGTCGAGACACCATCTCTAGCCTTTGCCAAACCAATGGCACTGCAAGGCAGCAGGTTCTTGGTTCCTCCGCCTTCCCATTCCTGGTCCGCCGTTGACCTACCTGTAACCCCAGGTGGGGAGCCTTTCAGGTGCTACACTCTTGGCTAGGGAGTGACCTGGAGGTAGCGGATCTAAGGGGTAACCTCATTCTGGTCCCCGGGCCGAAGCCTCTTCGCCGGATGTCTTTTTACGTCATACCCAGAACACAGCTGATTATTTCTAGAGCTCGTTTCTGCAGACGGTAAATGGGCTCAAGTTTGGTCTGAAGAGTACTACCCCAAACTAAATTACAGTAATTGATATATGGGTAAACCATAGAGTAATATAACATTGTGGCAACCTCGGTGCTCAGCAAGTGACGTGTTTTTCCAAGAATACCAATACTCTTGGCCATTTTTGTAGTTATGGCTGTGATATGGAGGTTTCCATGATAGGGATTCATCAAGCAGAACACCAAGGAATCGTGTAGAACACACCCTAGCTATGGGGATGTCATTGATCACTACTTTAGATGAGGAGTTAAAAATCACAGATTTGAGACCAAAGAAAATGAAATTAGTTTTTTTAATGTTTAGTGATAATTTGTTGCATTCAAACCAAATTGATAGTTTGTTAAGTTCTTCATTTATGACCCTAATGATGGTATCAGGATCTTTATGTGAATAGAATACACAAATAAAATTTTCGACAGCCTGTCTGAGACGTTAGGGAGGTCATTGATATATAACAAAAATAACAAAGGCCCAAGAATTGAACCTTGGGGCAGACCGCAAAGTATAGGAAGAAAAGGAGAATTTATCCCATTATAGGATACAGACTGATGTCTATCTTTAAGGTAACTGGTGAACCATAGCAGTGCATTGTTTTTTATTCCAAGATGTGAGAGCTTCTGCAGGAGGATATGGTGATTGACTGTATCAAATGCCTTTGATAAGTCTAAAAAAAATACCTATAGTGTTTTCCTTTCTGTCTTTAGCTTTGTATATTTCATTAATTAGATGTGTGATTGCCATATATGTTGCATGTTTCTTTCTGAACCCGTACTGGTGAGTGTAAATAATATTGTGCTTATTAAGATGTTCAATTAATCTTTTATAGACAAGCTTTTGAAGTATTTTTGACAAGGTAGGTAGGATGGATATAGGTCTGTAATGGTTGAAGATGGCTGGGTCATCATCTTTATAAATAGGGATGATCTTAGCTATTTTAAGATCCTGTGGGACGATTCCCTTCTCCAGTGATATATTAAAAATATGAGATAGGCTAATGGCTTCACAATGGATTCTTGAATAGATATCAGTAATCTACCTCCAATACCATCATAACCCGGAGAAGAGTCCCCCAGGTTGATCAAGATCTCCCGAACCTCATCCTCTGTAACCGGCAATACATTAAAATGTCATTGATTGGAGGATTCATAAACTGAAGGGGACTATGGTTACTAAATGGAATCTTTGCAGCCAGTGTTGGACCAACTTCTGAGAACAAATTAAAGTTATTGGCAATTAATTGCGGGATAGTGATAATACCCCCATCAACCTTAAATTCATTAGGCCAATGATTACGTTTTTTGTGTGTGTTGAGGATAGAGTTAATTGTTCTCCATAAGAGAGTCATGTTATTTTTGTTTTTAGATCATTCCATATTGTAGTAATGCTTTTTAGCTCCTCTGATAATGTGGTTTAATTTATTTCTATAGTTCCTAAATTGAGCAAGATTAAATAGAGTGGGACTGAGAAGATATTTTTTATATAATCTACGTTTAGTATTTAGGGATTTGATAATAGCTGGGGTTATCCATGGTTTGATCAGTTTATGATGAGGCTTGGGAGATGCCTGTACAAGGGGAAAACACAGGTCATAGGCCTGGGAGATATGTTCAGAAAACAAAGTAAAATACTTTTTTGCATCAACAGAGTGGAGGATATCTGTCCATGGATACTCGCCGACCACTAGTCCAAACCTGGTCACACTAGCTTCATTAAAGCTTCTCTTATATTTAGGATATAGTATAGATGGAGACTTATCGTGTTCCCTATATAATATGAGAAAGATTGGACAATGATCAGCAATATCCATGCACAGAACTCCTGATTTCATGCTCTTATCCAACACATTTAAAGATATTGTCAATCAGAGTGGCAGATGTCTCTGGTTGGTACTGCAATCATAGGATGAAAGTAGTGGGAATACATTGTGTCAATAAACTCCTTAGTTGAGTTATCATTCTTATGGTTTATAAAATTGATATTAAGGTCACCCATTAAATAGCATTTTTTCCCTTCTTTGGAAATGACATCCAGAACATTTGTTAGATCAGCATTGAATGCAGACAAGCTAAAGCTGGGAGGTCTATAAATACATGCAATAATGGCCTGGTGGGTTTCAACAAACACATGCCTCAGCAGAAAGGGTTAAATACTTTTCGATGTCATGCCTTTCTTTATACACCATGTTCGGATTGAGATATAGAGAAACACCCCCACCCTTTTGGTCGTCAAGGTTAGTCAAACAAAGGCATAAAGTATCATAGTTTTTTGGCAGGCTGCGGACATTGATATGAATGAGGGAAAAGTCACTCCTAGTGTTTTGAGGGTCAGTGAATTTCACCGGCGTGAGACAACGGGCTGAATGGAGAATGAACAGGGAGGTGTTCAGTTCAGATGTGTCGAGCTCTATTGACACGGTTTAATTAAAAGGCAGAATCAATCGTCAGCGTCCAAAAGATTGTGCTCACGTAAAAAGCGCAATAGAGAAGCCAAGGACACATTCCATTCAGTGATACTACAGGGTTTGAAAGGGAAAGAATGGGGATTCTCCAAGTAAATTAAGTAAAGGATAACAGAAAAACCTTTCTCTTGGTAAACCAGAGATTTGGGCCAACAGCAAATGAAGGAAAACAAATGTTTTTTTCCTCTACACTTATCTCCTGTTCAGCTGAAACAAATAGCTTCACCAGGCAGTCTAGCCCAGGCACCTCTGTGGTGTAAAGAGGATCGTGGCACAGCGCTCCGGTCCCCAGGATTTACACAGACAGCAGGTGACGGGAGAAGGAGTGCTGGCTCGGAGCCACGCGCTACACATCAGCATCAACAACAACATCAACATCAACAGTAGCAATGGCAGAAGGGGGTCAGCAGCAATAGCTCTCAATTACAGTATTATTTCAAAAGCTGGGTTGGGGCACCAAGGGTAGGAGAAGATTAAAATGGGTCTCCCTGAATTAGACTGAAGAAGTGTGTTTCTGAATCTAACTGAATCTCTCCGTCGCCTCTGAATAATGGAGTACCTCAGAAGAAGAACCGTATAAGTCCATTTGACGTTTTCAGAGGAACAACGTTTAAAAAAAAATGTATTATCTAAAGATGGTAAGTTAGAGTATTATGTTCATTCATAATTAAAGACAGTAGAGGTTGAGTACTTTCTGGTGATAAATCACATTCACACTCCAAGTGATTTGGATTGATTTTAAAACTGCAAATATGTGAGCTGTCGAATAAAATAATGTACTTATATGGTTCTTCAGTGCAAGGGTTCAAATACTATAGCCTATTGTCCTAATATACTAACCTACACTGCAGCACTCAACACTTTGATGAACATTGTTACTCAGCTGATAGATTTGTGCCCTTGACTTGTTGTACAGATCTTGTAAGTAGCTTTGGATAAAAGTGTCAGCTAAATGACTAAATGTAAATGTAAATGTAAATATACTAGGATAGTATGTTTGTAGCCAGAAACAGGGTATATTCTAATTGAATAAAGTCAACAGTCTGCTACATTGTGAGGGAAAAATTGGTTTTGTAAAAAAAGAGTGCCTGAGATGACCCTGTATCAGTTCAGACCGGCCACTCTCAGGTTCCATGAGGATGTTTCTCTATAACCTCTCGCCAAAATTAGTCACAATAATGTTACGATGCAGACGCTGGGTTCAAGCCCAGCTCTCCGCATTGCTATCAGCTTGGCTGGTCGTTCATACTAATACAATTGGCAGTATTAGGGGGTGAGAAGCTGATGGGTGGGGATCGGACGTTGTGGACAGCGACTCCTACATGTCGGTTGGTGCGCCTGCGCAGCAGAATCAGGAAGCGACGGGGGCGGCGTGTCCCTCCCACGCAGACCCCCGACGCTGAGAGATCGCGCTGTGCAGGTGAAAAGATGCGACGGCTGCCTCCTCGAGTACCGGAGGGGACACGTGATGCAAGGCTTCGTCCACATTGCAGCCGGCTTGTGGGAGGCATGGCCTAACATGATGATATGAAATTGGGATGGGAGAAAATAGAAAATGGGAGAAAAGGTAGATACAAAAAAAAAATGTTACGATGCAACAGACACCCACAGTTCTCTGAGATAATATATCGAATTGAAGGCTTATTTGTTTGCCTGTCGATAGCGGTTCTCGAGTTACATGCCGGTATTTGAGGCTTGTGCAAAGTACACGGTATTGCGGAAAATACACCTCCCGACTCAGGCTGCAGTAGTTCCGTCAATCTAGATCCGATCTCGAAAATGATTGTGGATCGTTGTAGCCTATGTGTTGTGAAGGGCCAGATTAAACCGAATATATATATTTATTTATATATATATATTTAATTGTATTTGTATATTCTCTAATATTCCCTGATATCCCTTGTATATTCCTTGTACAATATGCATTGAATATCCATTCTAGCCTACTGAACATCCCATAATAGTCTCCATTCTACTATTGGTCGAGACCTTGGTGCCAGGCTGCCATACCCCCCAGACCCAGTTCAAACGTACCGCTCAACATGTACGAACAAGTCCTAGTTCCGCGTAGGAATCTGGCTACCGCACCACTAATGGGACTATTTGTTCATAGTGCGTATATATACTGCGCTACTAAAGTAGGACTTCCTTTTCAGTCCAGTTTCTTACCCTCCAATAGAGTGACAGACGTAAAGCCTCCCCGCGACGCCACGTGTGGGAGTAAGGCCAAGTTCGGCCTACTATCGGTATTGAGACATCGTGTATATTAATATTTGAATAGTCATATTTGGCACTATATCGTCGAGTTGGACGTAGTCTATTAAGCTAATAATAGTCTGTTAATATATAGTGCTTCGTGCGGTGAGAATACTACCGTAGTCAGCACCCCATCGTTTCGGGCAGAAAACTGGCTGTTTATCCAGGATGATCGACCCCATGGGAGATTGCACCCGAGGAGCCCCAGAGCCGACGAGCGAGTGGACCTGTATACCGGATTATTCTACCGACGACAGCCCGCCTTCCCAGGCACGGATTATGCTTTGTATACGTTGATTATTCCATGGATAAAGACCCCCGACACTGCCGTGTGTTGGAACCCCCCCCCCTGGAGAGGACGCAAGGTGAGGAGACGCTCTGCAAGACGAGGTCGCTTCACGTCTCTCCTCCGTGGACCGGAGGACGCCGGCCCACAAAGAGTCCATCTGCTTTCATCTGCGGTCCAAGGATCGCCGGCGCATTGAACGGCACTACAGTGGGTTCACCTGGGATACCCTTGGCCGGATGTGGCAGCCGGACTCTACCCCCCCCCCCCTTCCTACTCCTGTCGGCTTACAAGCGACCGGATTAACCCCCCCTAGTGTATCCAGTCTATAATCATTAAAGTATCATTGCTGTTATTCCTTAACTATTCCAGGTCGTATATGTACCACCTGCGCCTTCAGAGATTGGACATTCTCTATTGATATACCGACGAATACTCTTGCCATAAAAGTGCATACTAATTCCCATTCATAAATGTGATTGATTTGATTAAGTGCTTGCTCTACACACCATCGCTGTGTAGAAATAAAGACCTATTTCTAATTCGTACATTTGTGTTGGATCCGTTTCATCTACGTGACAGTGTTCATCATAATATATTTATGCCGAGTACTGGGTGGCCGAATATTAAGTACAAAGGTAGTGGTAGTAAGTATCATATCTAGTAATACAGTCAGGGAATTGTACCCCTCAGTTACAATTGGTCCTTCGAGCCGGAGGGTAATTAGTGTAATATTAATATAGTGTTATTAATATTGAAATGGCCTATGATGAACACTCCACGAAACGATCCTCCTAACCAACGCCCGCAGCGCGAACGACGGCTCCCTCAGTACTTAGAGGCTTACGCTGTCAGTCAACAACCTAGTCTTCTACTAACAGTAAACGCGGTAAAACTAGAAAGTAAAAGTATGTCTAACCCCAACGCCCAGACTACCCCGACCATAGAGGCCCCTACGGGTTCTAATGTAACTGACCAAGTTCACGGTGGGGACCAGTGGGAACCAGACATGACTTCACACCCCGCCAGTACTGAAGAAGTAGTCCCCGATGAGTCCCGGGAGGAATACAACGCTACCGAGAGAGAACTCGGCACGGAAGAAGACGGGGAGAGCACCGTGGAGATAGAGCTCCAAGGCTCCGCAAGGAGTACCCCGAGGGAAGGCTCCCCTATACAACCGCCTTCTCCCAGCGAGGCAGAGAGGACCCTACAGCAGGCCTTCCTCATCAGCCTGAACGCCGCTGCTGAACGCGACCGACTGCAGATCCAGCAGCGGAGCGAAGAAGAGCATATACGTCTAGAAATAAGACGCATTCAGAGGGAAGAGAATGTGGCCCGAGACCGAGCAGACAGCCAGCGAGCAGCTGCTGGTGCTCTACGGGACGCAGAGCGCGACAGACAGCAAGCGCAACTAATAGAACAGCTGATCAGACGGACAACACCCTCTCCCTCCGCCAGAGGCTCCAGGAACTCGTCTAGACACACCTCCAGGGCGGCATCCCCTAGCCGAGTAAACAACCCTGAACTTGACCAACAGACGAGGTCTATACCCCCCACAGACCACCTCCCCCCACCGGTCCAAGCGAGACCTAGCAACCGGGAAGGAGCAGCATATCCTGTGGAGAGGCTAAACCAGAGACTACAAGCACTGGATGACCTAACTGAAGACGAAGAGGAGGAGAACCACGCCCGACGACAGCACAGTACTCTACCGGACCAGGAGGTCCGGTACAGCCCAAGCTATACTCCCGCGGAGCTGCGCTACAGACCCCCGACTCTATACACGGGTGAGCACGACGCACGACCCGCACCGAGGAACAGCACCTGGACAAGCGGGCCATGGTACACTGCCGGTACCAGCCCATACCAAGGAGCGGGAGGAGACTCGCCTAGGAGGCCTCTCCCCCAACGCTCGCCGATGTATCCACAGTCAGCGTCATACATTGGCACGCCTATGGTACCCGACTTCACCCAAGAGAACCGGGCCCAGTATACAGAACTCCGCATGTGTCTGGAGACCATGTTGGTGGATGTATTGGATGAACGCCACAAATACGCCATCCTACTGAAGCACTTAAAGGTACCCCGCGCACATAATATAGCGCTCGCCTACGCGACTTCCACCACCCCATACACAGCAGCGCTGGTAGCATTGGACCAGAGGTATGGGCGCATATGGGATTACGTGATCCAGGAGATCCGACACATCGACCGCTTACCCCCAGCAATAGACAATCGAGCACTGGACGACCTGTCCATCAGAGTGCAGTCCCTGGTAGGGATGTTGGGAGCGCAGAGAGAGAAGGGGAGGCATGAACTTTACGCCAACTCAAATGTGGAAAGGATCTTGGAGAAGCTGCCGCCCGCTCGACAGGAGCGTTTTAGGCGGCAGAGAGACCACCGAGACCCGAATGGCCCCGAACCGAACCTCCTCGATCTAGCAGACTTCCTGGCGAGAGAAGTCAGCAGCCTACGGCTAGATACATTCGGACGGAGCACCCCTGGCTCCAGAGAAGGAACCAGACGACTAAATGATGGAAGAAGATCGGTGACTGTGATGCACCAATCGGAGTCAGTACCGAGCAGCAGGAGCCACAGTACCCCCTCCAGAACGGAGAAGTGGAAGATAGTGTGCCCCTACTGTGAGAAAGAACACTGGCTAGCGCAATGTGACTCCTTCCCCAAGCTGAACGCGGAGGAAGCAAGTCAATGGATAAAGTCCAACAAGCGCTGTTTTCGCTGTGCGCGCTCACACATGGCAGCCGAATGCCGCTTAAAGAAAAGGTGCACCAAGTGCGATGGAGCCCATCTGGACATACTTCACGACAGTAACAGACGGCGCCCTTCACCCGCACCATCCAGCAGCAAAGCGAGCGTCATGTACATCGATCCCGCCAGCAGCAGTGGAGCCCGAGTACTCCTAAAAGTAGTGCGTGTGACACTAAGCTACCAGAATAAAGTCCTGGACACTTACGCCGTCCTCGATGACGGGTCAGAGAAGACCCTTCTGCTCGCCTCCGCTGCGGCCCAGCTAGGGCTGCGGGGAAGCGAAACCCAAATGACAATTCGGACAATAAGACGAGATTTGAAGACGATAAAGGGCGAGAATGTCTCATTTTCTATCGCAGCAAGCGGCCAGCCTGAGCGACGGTACCAGATTACAGACGCTTTCACCAGCCAAGAAATAGGACTGTCGCGGTACACATACCCCGTCGCCAAGCTGATGGAGAAATATGCACATCTGCGCAAGTTACCGATCCCGCTCATAGACAATGCTATGCCGACCCTGTTGATAGGCTCCGACCATGCAGACCTCATTGTCCCGATAGACCGGGTTCATACCGGACCCCGAGGCTGTCCTGCAGCAGTCGAGACCCGTTTGGGATGGACTCTCCAAGGCCCGCTCGCCAAATCTCTCAACCGAAGTACAGCCACTAGATGTCTCCACTCCCGAGTCACGGAGGGAGAAACCGCACTCCTGCAACACGTAGAGCGGCTATGGACCTTGGAACAAATGCCCTTTAAGAACGGAAAGAAAGACATTCGCTCTAAAGATGACATTTACGCCATTCACCTCCTCGAGACAGGGACCAAGAGAGTCCCGGTCAACGGCGTGTTGAGATACGCCACGCCACTCCTGCGGCGAGAAGGAATGCCTACTTTCCACGCCAAGACAGACGCCACAGAGCGGTACCTGCTGAACACGGAGCGGCGCTTAGCCAAGAACCCCGCCCAAGAGCGTGTATACCGCGCTGAGATTGAGAAGCTCATCACAGCGGGACACGTCACAAAGATGGACATTAAAGAGGCTGACCAGACCACTGAATCGTGGTACGTGCCTCACCACAAGGTCCATCACAACGGTAAAGACCGCATAGTATTTAACTGCAGCTACCAGATCGGATCCCAAAATCTGAATAAAGAGTTACTGCCCGGTCCCACACTCGGCCCCTCCCTACTCGGCGTTCTACTCCGCTTCCGCCAGGAAAAGGTGGCCATCAGCGGGGACATTAAAGGAATGTTTCTGCAGGTGAGATTAGTAGAGGAGGACAAGCCCCTGTTACGGTTCCTATGGAGAGAGAAGCCAGGAGATGAGCACCCAGCCATCTACCAATGGGAAGTCCTCCCCTTCGGAACGACGTGCAGCCCCTGCTGTGCTACATTTGCACTACAGAAACATGTAGCAGAGGACCCAGCAGCGGACGAAGAGGTCCGACACAGCGTAAAGAACAGCTTCTACGTAGACAACTGTCTACAAAGCCTTTCAACCCAGGAAGAAGCCGAGGCTCTCCTGATTAAACTCTGCGCCTCGTTGATCAAAGGCGGCTTTGATCTCAGGCAGTGGGCCAGCAGCGATCCGCAAGTACTGCGCAGCCTCTCCTCCGAGGACAAGGCAGCCAGCAGCGAGACCTGGATGGCTACAATCCCGGGAGAAGCCCAGGAGATGACCCTGGGATTGGTGTGGCGATTCAAAACAGATTCGCTTCACTACAGACACAAGCCCCTGACTACGGAGCAGGGAAGGCCGGCGGCGGCGCCGACCACCAGACGGAGTGTGTACACAACACTCGCCCGACAATATGACCCGCTAGGATGTATTCTACCGTACACCACCAGGGCAAAAATGATTGTACGAGCATTGTGGGACAAGGACCAGGGCTGGGACGACCCCATTCCCGCACACCTTGCATCCACCTGGAGAGAGTGGGAGATGGAGCTCCACTCACTCCCAGGCGTTAATATGCGCCGAAGCTACTTCCCACCCACGGTGAGGCCAGAGACATGTAAAATGGACTTACACGTCTTCAGTGACGCCTCAGAGGTCGCATACGGATCAGTAGCCTACTTGCGGGCCCAAGAAAAGGGGGGAGAGATCTACACAGCATTTGTCCTCGCCCGCTCGAGAATAGCCCCACGCAAGCAACAATCCATCCCACGCCTAGAGCTCTGCGCAGCCCTAGCCGGAGCGCACCTAGCCACGCTCATCCAACGTGAGCTCACCATACCGGTGTCTAGAACAATCCTGTGGTCAGATTCCACGACAGTACTCGCCTGGATCAAATCGGACTCATGCAAGTACAAAGTCTTCGTGGGAGTCAGAGTCACCGAGATTCAAGACTTAACCGAAGAGTTAACCGGAGAAACAGAGTGGCGCTACGTTGATACAAAACAGAACCCAGCTGACGTCATCACCCGGGGAATGCCCCTAGATGACCTCACCCGTCACAATGCTTACAGTGACGGCCCCGCATTCCTAAGACTCCCGGAAGGACAGTGGCCCATGCCTATCCCGAGGGAAGCAAGTCCAGAGGAGGTGGAAAATAAGAAGTCTGTGTTCTGTGGATTGAGCACCGTAGCCTCCACCGACCCTAACCTAGACGATTGCACGTCCATAGAGAGTGCACAACAAAGAACATTCCTGCGGTACCACCCGGAGTGCAAGTCCCCCGCTGATATGTCAGCAGCTAACTACGAGGAAGCAGAATTGCTTCTACTGCAGCGAGCCCAGAGAGACTCGTTCCCCGATGAATTGGCCTGTCTACAGGGAGGAAAGCCCGTCCCATCCGACAGCAGATTAATTCATCTGGCCCCCGAGAGCGACGCTCATACCCTCATCAGAGTGGGTGGTCGCCTACGCAGAGCCCCCAATCTACCGGATGACATTAAATACCCGATCGTATTGAACAGCCGACACAAGGTCACAGAGCTGATTATAAAGAAATACGATGAGGATGTACATCACGCAGGAGCAGAAAGAGTCTTCGCGGAAATTAGACGTCGTTACTGGATCCTACAAGGAAGAGAGGCGGTACGACGCTTCCAGCGAACATGTCTAGACTGCCGCAAGTGGCGCGCGCAGCCCAGCATACCAAGGATGGCTGACCTTCCTCCATGTCGCCTCCGAATCGGTGACAAGCCATTCCACTCAACGGGTATGGACTGCTTTGGCCCGCTGCACATAAAGAAAGGAAGAGGAACCGAGAAGCGGTGGGGTATTGTATTCAAATGCATGACCACCAGAGCGATACACATCGAGCTTCTCCCGACCATGAGCACAGACTCATTCCTTATGGCCTTCCGTAGATTCACATCACGGAAAGGAAGACCGTCTACCCTATTGTCCGATCATGGGACAAACTTCAAAGGTGGCGAAAGAGAGCTGAGAGAGAGCTTCCAAGCTATGGGCCCAGAACATAAGACCCACCTCGCTCCAGCACAGGTTGATTTCCAATTCAACCCCCCAAACGCACCCCACTTCGGTGGCACTTGGGAACGAGAAGTGCGCTCCATAAAGACAGCCCTGTACGCAGTACTTGGGGCCCACACTGTGGCGGAAGAAGTCCTAATGACAGTCCTCACGGAGATTGAGGGAGTACTTAACTCGAAGCCCCTCGGATATGTCTCCAGTGATGTGGCGGATATCGACCCAGTTACCCCCAACACACTCCTGATGGGGCGGCTAGATCCTGCATTACCCCAGACAATGTACCGGCCTGAAGAAGCGAACGGCCGACGAATGTGGAGGTACAGCCAAGTATTAGCCGACAAGTTTTGGAGCAGTTTCCTACTGCACTACCTACCGTCTCTACAGACCCGCCAGAAGTGGGTAAAGGAGAGAGACAATTTGACAGAAGGAACAGTCGTCATGATTATTGATCAATCACTGCCCAGAGCTATGTGGCCGGCCGGCCGCGTAAGCAAAGTGATCACCGGTGCCGACGGCAAGGTCCGAGCAGCTGAAGTGCTTGTCCAGGGTCGCACTTACACCCGTCCCGTGGCGAGGCTCATAGAACTGCCCCGACTCCCAGACACAATCGATGATGACCATGACCCTATAACCCTATGACTTTGTGAAGTTGACTGACCCCTACAGCAAACCCTTATGTGTAAATAGACAACGCGATTAATCTGTCTCTGCTTAACTGATTAGGTCTGGGACCAATCAGGGGGTGGCTGTTGTGAAGGGCCAGATTAAACCGAATATATATATTTATTTATATATATATATTTAATTGTATTTGTATATTCTCTAATATTCCCTGATATCCCTTGTATATTCCTTGTACAATATGCATTGAATATCCATTCTAGCCTACTGAACATCCCATAATAGTCTCCATTCTACTATTGGTCGAGACCTTGGTGCCAGGCTGCCATACCCCCCAGACCCAGTTCAAACGTACCGCTCAACATGTACGAACAAGTCCTAGTTCCGCGTAGGAATCTGGCTACCGCACCACTAATGGGACTATTTGTTCATAGTGCGTATATATACTGCGCTACTAAAGTAGGACTTCCTTTTCAGTCCAGTTTCTTACCCTCCAATAGAGTGACAGACGTAAAGCCTCCCCGCGACGCCACGTGTGGGAGTAAGGCCAAGTTCGGCCTACTATCGGTATTGAGACATCGTGTATATTAATATTTGAATAGTCATATTTGGCACTATATCGTCGAGTTGGACGTAGTCTATTAAGCTAATAATAGTCTGTTAATATATAGTGCTTCGTGCGGTGAGAATACTACCGTAGTCAGCACCCCATCGTTTCGGGCAGAAAACTGGCTGTTTATCCAGGATGATCGACCCCATGTGAGATTGCACCCGAGGAGCCCCAGAGCCGACGAGCGAGTGGACCTGTATACCGGATTATTCTACCGACGACAGCCCGCCTTCCCAGGCACGGATTATGCTTTGTATACGTTGATTATTCCATGGATAAAGACCCCCGACACTGCCGTGTGTTGGAACCCCCCCCCCTGGAGAGGACGCAAGGTGAGGAGACGCTCTGCAAGACAAGGTCGCTTCACGTCTCTCCTCCGTGGACCGGAGGACGCCGGCCCACAAAGAGTCCATCTGCTTTCATCTGCGGTCCAAGGATCGCCGGCGCATTGAACGGCACTACAGTGGGTTCACCTGGGATACCCTTGGCCGGATGTGGCAGCCGGACTCTACCCCCCCCCCCCTTCCTACTCCTGTCGGCTTACAAGCGACCGGATTAACCCCCCCTAGTGTATCCAGTCTATAATCATTAAAGTATCATTGCTGTTATTCCTTAACTATTCCAGGTCGTATATGTACCACCTGCGCCTTCAGAGATTGGACATTCTCTATTGATATACCGACGAATACTCTTGCCATAAAAGTGCATACTAATTCCCATTCATAAATGTGATTGATTTGATTAAGTGCTTGCTCTACACACCATCGCTGTGTAGAAATAAAGACCTATTTCTAATTCGTACATTTGTGTTGGATCCGTTTCATCTATGTGACAGTGTTCATCATAATATATTTATGCCGAGTACTGGGTGGCCGAATATTAAGTACAAAGGTAGTGGTAGTAAGTATCATATCTAGTAATACAGTCAGGGAATTGTACCCCTCAGTTACACTATGAGTGTGGCTTCCAATGATACCCCATGTGGGGATGTGTGAATCAGGGATCTAGGTAAACAACTAAATTCTTTAACAGGAGGCCAAATTAATTGAAGTCTATGAGAAAACTGAGTTTTTCTTTGTACACAGTGTACCAAAATCACTCCTAATCACTCATTTCTGAATGGATCTTTATGAAATTTGGATATGTACTACATAAGGCTTCAGGCTATGGCTCCATCTGGTAAGCCATACCACCTTCTGGGGAAATACTACATCTGGACTACTAACTACTACAGAAAAACTTGAGTAACAAGTTTTTCTACAACTCAAGTTCAGACCTACGTTAGCACTAAAAGTGAATTTATTTCTGGAATCAGAAACTTCAGAATGTCATCTTTCAAAAGAGAGCATGTGCTCATGCATGTGCTATAAGTATAAAGTATGTTGTTTTGGTTTACTAAAAAAGTATGCAGTTGATAGTTTTAATTCATTGATCTGTTGTCAATATCTTATATATCTTCAGGCTGTACACTGACGTCAGATGTCTCTATGTAGACACAGGGCCCCATGAAACAGTCTCTGTGTAGACACAGGGCCCCGTGAAACAGTACTGGACACAGGTGCAAGATCAGTATCAGAAGCATGCAAAAACCCACACACACACCAGCACACACACACACACACACACACAAGCATACACCACACAGACATCAATGCATACACATAGAGAGACATACACACACCCCCCCCTTTTTTGTTCGAGAGTGACAGCTAGACATGCAAACTCATGTCTCTCACTTTAGCACACACACACACCGACACACACACACTCACACACACACACACCAACACACATGCACACACACAAATGATATGCCGTCATTCTGATAAGGAGAGCGGAGGAATACAGCCCCTCCTTCTACTCCGCTTCCCATCTAAGATCCTTTGTCCTCAAACTATGACATGACAGCTATCAATCATTAAGCCAGGAGGAGGGGTGGAGACGAGAAATGTATAAATGATGTGACGATGTATTGACGACACCACCACTTGGCACTGGCTCGCTCTGTGTGCGGAGGTGCGTGGTCCGGATTGTGGTCTACTTGTGCTGTGACGGTTCAGTAAAACTCTGCAGACTGCCATCTGACTCTGTCTCAACTCTCTGTTCACCTCGCCGACATTCAATAAAAGAACTGAGGGTATTTCCTTTCAAATGGGGGCTCGTCCGGGATTGGTGATCGGAAAGAGGTGAGCGGAGACCGAGTAGATTATCTGCAGAGTTGGCACAGGATGAGTAGATCATAATCTGTATTTTTTATTTTTTTGTTTGTCTTCTTGTCCGTTTCGTGCATTTCTCCTGGGACGGACTGACGAGTTGAATGGCTGTGTGCGGCAGATCGGATGACGGACCCCGGGGCTGTTTCTTCAATGACGAAAGGTGAGCAGAATACCAAGTTTCTGCAATTGGAAATTCCAAATTTAGAATAGGTTTGTCATTTGAATGAAATATGCCTGCGTCTGCGAGATCTGTGGCCACACACTGTACATAGGACTTCATGCAGTTTTTTTTATTTTTTTTATTTTTTTTAATTATTTTATCGAGTCTTTATAGGGTTAAAGGCCCCACCAGAGTTTCAAGTAAATAGGTTGGATAACTATTCTTCCAAATAGGGTTAAAGTCCACCGGAGGTTAAAGGCCTATAAATTGATTGTGCTTTCAAATAGGGTTAAAGTCCCACCGGAGGTTAAAGGCCTATAAATCTATTTTGAATTAATAATGTGTAACACATGTATGAAGTTCCATATGATGAGTGAAGCCATGTCTCCAGTCGAGTCAAGTGGATATATGAATATTCATCACGGAACACAAACCCAGTGCGTTATGTTGTTGATAAGGAGGCCACTATCATTATATTAAAATGAATAAGTGGTAGGGAGGCCAACATATTATTATTAAAATAAATATCGTCCATATTGCATTAGTGTGCTGCTCTGTGGTAGAGGGATGCGGCCGCGGCGCGAGGGAACAGGTCTCTCTCCACATTGCAGTTTCAGACTATGCATTGACAACCTAGTTGATTAAATATAGGTGGGTATATATGCTCCGGGTCTGAGAAGGAGCGGGTGTTATATTATATTATTATATTATATGTATTATGTTGTGCTGTGTGGTTAGTTTATTTGCATAAACCGCTCTGAACACCGCCGTGCACTCTGCGGCCGGTGGGACCGGCGCTTCGCTTTCGCTCCCCCCACGGGCGCGCGGCTTGAGGGGTGGAAGCGGTTGTGTGGTCGCGTGGAAGCGCTTCAGAGGCGTGCATGTTCACAGAAATACACTCGATATCTGCGTTGTTACCACAAATATGGATGTTGGTAGAGGCGAGCATGTTCACAGAAATACACTCGATATCTGCGTTGTTACCACAAATATGGATGTTGGTAGAGGCGAGCATGTTCACAGAAATACGGTATAGTGCTGTTAAGGGGATGCGGACCAGTGATGGAGCTTTCGTCATCAGGGTCCCCGTTTTCATTTCCACATAATCATCACCATTATTATCATTATTATTTCGTTGGTGCCGCTTGCTGTAAATGGGTCTGCACTCTGCATTGCTAAAGACACTTCACATTGATACAACATTTTATTGGAGCGACGCGCGCTCGGCCGAATTCTACTCCCTCCTCGAGAACTACAACAACACGGCAGTTCCCTGGTGGTGCTGGGCCCTCCCTCCTCGAGGGCTGCAGCAGCACGGCGGTGGGAGCTGTTCCCGTGGTGGTGCTGGACCCCCACTCTCTCTCTCTCTCTCTCTGTCTCTCTCTCTCACTCTCTCGTTCTCTCTCTCTTCTCCCGCTCTCACAGGACCCATTCAGAGTGTCTTCTCCCCCACTCGCACGCTTTCTCCCTCCCTCTCCCTCTCTCTCTCTCGCTCCCTTTCACTAGCTCGCGCCCTCTCTCTCCCCTTCTCCCCTGCTCGCTCTTTTTTCTCTCTCTCTCTCTCTCTCTCTCTTTCAAGGTAAAAGTGGCTATGGAGAGTCCGATGGCTCCTGATAGCAGTGCCGAGGGGACTACTCGACGCGTACACCCGATGGCCGTACACCCGATGGGCGTACACCCGATGGGCCCACTGGGGGCTATGGGCCATACGTCTAGGTCAGGCATTATAGCTCAGCTACAATCAATGGGCGCAGAGAGATTTGTGTCGATGTCAATCCGTGACGTAGCATTCTTTAAAGAAGGTATGTTGCGAAATAGGGCAGGAGAAGGAAGGGTGATTACGTTTCCCCCCCTCAATCCCCATTAATCTATCTTGTGTTCCCTCTCTCTTAGGCCTAAGGGGGAGTGGGTGTAGACTGGAATTGGCTGAGAATGAGGGTAGAAAGGGAGGAAGCCGCCACTGTTTGTTTGCCTAATACGATACTAAGTGCATGTCTTAAGATTCCAACTAAAACATGTGTGTGTGTTGATACCGGTATGAAAGGTTGTTGTGTTTGAGTGATAGATTTTGTTTGTCATGGTATGAGAAGGTATTAGTAGGTGTAATGAGAGGTGTTAGAAGGTGGTATGAGAAGGTATTAGAAGGTGGTATGAGAAGGTATTAGTAGGTGTAATGAGAGGTGTTAGAAGGTGGTATGAGAAGATATTAGTAGGTGGTATGAGAAGGTGGTATGAGAAGGTATTAGAAGGTTGTATGAGGTGTGGTAGGAGACAAGATATTACTCATTAGAATATTGAAAATTGTTTCTCGTGTTCTATGCCTGGTCATTGGTCCCGAGAATGTCCCAACAGGGCTCCGTACCTATCGCCCAGACAGGGTGAACCGGCGCACGACAACCTGGGCCGAAGGGGGAGGGGCGCGAGAGGCGTGCACAGCCCCTTTGAGTGGGGCACTTAACATTTGCTTGACCTGTGGCCGTTGTCTGACCAGTGCCCCCTCTCCCTATTACATTCGCGCTCAACCTGACTATTCTCTCTCCCAAGCTCTCTCTCTCTCTCTCTCTCTCTCTCTCCCTTCTCAAGCTCAGCACAGAGGACACAGCTGTCCCGGGTGGGTCTGTAAAATGCTGTATACCTCATTAGAATGCTGTATAACTCAGTAGGATACTGTATACTCATTAAAATATGTATACTCATTAGGATATTGTATACTCGAAAGACTAATGTATGCTCAATAGATTAGGTCTGCGTTGGGAATGCCCTGATATGGGACAATGTGTGTTTTGTTTTGATTTGTTTTATGTGAATTTTAGTCTGATTTTCTAATGATCCTTCGGCATAGAGATTGCAACCATTGAAAATCATTGCATTATTTTTTATGTATCTCTGAAAGGGTCTTCTTTTTCATTTGTGAGTTTGGGTGATGGTGACGGAGTATGACGCTGATGTGCCGGAACTTGGAATCTGAAAGTTGAGTGGTTCTTGAGTGGTTCTTTACGCATTTTTTATGTGTTTCAATCAATGGGTTTTCTCATAAAATAAGTCGTGAGCTGATTTTGGTTGTTGCGTAAGCTGTGTGGTGTTCTGTGTGCTTTGATTCTTCCACGGGCTGTCAGGTTGGGGAGAGGCTGAGCGACCATGGACGCGATGGGGAACGGTCAGCTGTCATCCGCTTCATTGGGGACGCTGTGGTCATGCTGAGAACCGTACCGAGGCCCTTCTCCTCTCCATACCTCTGCCGGTGGTGGGGTGGAAATGAAACCCGGACGATGTCACGAGCTGTCGCTCGGTCGCCTGAAAATGTAGGGCTGGTGCCGGATTGAGGGGGAGGGGCCGGCAACAGGACTTCGGCCTGAATTCGGTATGATGCAGTGTCCTCTGGGGGAGGTGATGGCTGACTGACGAGGAGCGCTCTCTGCCTGATGGCCTGCGGGGGATTGGTGTTGAGACTGTGGGATTCACAGTCTCAAAGGGGGATTGTGTGGACTGTGTGGACTCCACACAGCAACTGAATGGTGGACTCAACAACTGAATAAATTACTGAATTTAAATAATTAATTGAAATAAGAATATTAGAATAATAGATGAGAAAGTATAAATTGGTTGAAATTATGCAAAAATGTGACTGAACTAAGACTGAACTGTCTTGAAATATGATTGATATTGTGCAGAATAACACTGACCTGTCTGAACTGTCTTACATAGTATTTCAGGCATGTACATCATGCGAAAGCGGTCAAGCATCATTTCCATATTTTACAGGTCCTGGTTAAGGTTAAATCAACGTCAGTTTATTGTTATTTTTTTGTGTTTTCATTCCTCTATGAATATACAGTGAATCTTGATGATTGTATCCTCGTGTTCGTTTCCTGGGTTATATTGGGTGATTGTAATTAGTATTTCACGGGTTTGATCTATGGCCTGCCCATCTACGGCCCTGACGACACTGGACGCTACTGGATGACCACTGGACCATCTAATTGTCACATGTCTCTGCTATTCCATGCGCTTCGTGCTATGTTTGCCTCTGGGCCCCCGTATAGTTAAGCTTCACGCTTATATGATATACACGCCCTCTTGGATTAAGTGCAGGTCTGGTGTATTGATGGCAGTATTGGTGGTCATCCGATATGTGGGTATATGTCCGGAAATGTACTCTATTTGTTCCTGACCTTGGCCTTTTAACAGGTCCATGCTTAGTGTATGTCTTGATGATTGATGGTTGTGTCATATTGTTGGGTGCACAATGAATTGTTGTGTTGACATATAGATTTATATGTCAAAAGGGGGATTGATAGTTTTAATTCATTGATCTGTTGTCAATATCTTATATATCTTCAGGCTGTACACTGACGTCAGATGTCTCTATGTAGACACAGGGCCCCATGAAACAGTCTCTGTGTAGACACAGGGCCCCGTGAAACAGTACTGGACACAGGTGCAAGATCAGTATCAGAAGCATGCAAAAACCCACACACACACCAGCACACACACACACACACACACACACAAGCATACACCACACAGACATCAATGCATACACATAGAGAGACATACACACACCCCCCCCTTTTTTGTTCGAGAGTGACAGCTAGACATGCAAACTCATGTCTCTCACTTTAGCACACACACACACCGACACACACACACTCACACACACACACACCAACACACATGCACACACACAAATTATATGCCGTCATTCTGATAAGGAGAGCGGAGGAATACAGCCCCTCCTTCTATTCCGCTTCCCATCTAAGATCCTTTGTCCTCAAACTATGACATGACAGCTATCAATCATTAAGCCAGGAGGAGGGGTGGAGACGAGAAATGTATAAATGATGTGACGATGTATTGACGACACCACCACTTGGCACTGGCTCGCTCTGTGTGCGGAGGTGCGTGGTCCGGATTGTGGTCTACTTGTGCTGTGACGGTTCAGTAAAACTCTGCAGACTGCCATCTGACTCTGTCTCAACTCTCTGTTCACCTCGCCGACATTCAATAAAAGAACTGAGGGTATTTCCTTTCACAGTCCTCAAGTTAAAGTAAAAAAAAATTGCCACTTTTCTTCCCGCTTGATAAGAGGACCCGTCTATCTGCCCTGATTGCATTCATTGGTACCTGGTGTGTCTAGGTAAGTTGGCTTTATATGTTCTTCCTGGTTACTATTCAGATCGTCAGTCGATCACTGAACCTTACCGTGAGTACTACTATGCATTCTGTCAAAGCCATATCGCTCCTTGCCACGGAGGATACGTTTGTTCGCCATGTATAGTAATTGCCGTGTCTTTGCCTTTTCGATTATGTAAACTTACTGTGTGCTTATGTAGCACTGTCGCCCGTCGTGTTCATTTCGTGATGTGTTTTGATGGACAATATTTTCTCCCCTTTGCTTTCCCCATTTATTATATATATAGTTCAGTTTATTCTTTGTGCTTTGCGTGTTTTGGAGACTTACTTTCCCCCCTTTGCCTTCCCTGTTTTTGGAGACAAGTACTCTCCCCTTTTGTTTGCTCACCGTTGTCGGTATGCCTTTCATGTTCTTTTTTTTATCCACTTTTTCTCCTCTTTTTTCTATTTTTCTCCCATCCCAATTCCACTGTGCCAATTCTTCCCTCCCCTGTCTTGAACGTTGCTCGCATATGCCCCCCACTGGCCGGAGGCAACGCCGACAGCCGGAGTCGAACCCGGTGTCTCTTTTTTTTTTTTAAACTTCATTTCTTTTTTAGCGTTTATCGCTTTTTCTGGTCAAGCATGACCGACAGATGTAGGGTGAAACGGGAGAGAGAGCAGGGGAAGACATTGGGCAAATGACGGCAAGTCCGGGAATCGAACTCGAAGTCAACCAGGTCCGTGACGCAGCACGGTATTCCGCGACGCAGCGCGGTACATGGTGTGCTACTGGAGCACCCGAACCCGGTGTCTCTTGCGTTGGTGACGAGCGCAATGTCTGCTGCGCCACCCTGCCGCTCTGCCTTTCATGTTCTACAAATAAAACAGTAACCTTTGTTTGAGAATCAACACCTGTCTCTTGTCTATCCGTTCTGCACAGCACCTGGGTTCAACACACCTACCCAACTCGTAACACAACATGAACAAATTCGCAATTAATCCCAAAGGTAGCCAAGTAACGTTTATGTTTACGTTCACTGAGGAACTACACTTCTCTCTGGCGCTGCTGATGGCGACAGCACTGAACGACAGGCGTTCTACTGGTAAGTGTAGTTCTTTTTTAATGACTAATTAAAAACCTTATAACTACCTTTATTTCAACCAAAAATGCTTAAACAATAATGTTAGTGATAGAAGGGAACTCATTTTGTGCAAATGATAAATCCATATAAGGAGTGTGTCTAGTCTATATGCTGGAGAGGGCTAACAGCTACTATGTGTGTAGTCCAGTCTATATGCTACAGAGGGCTAACAGCTACTATGTGTGTAGTCCAGTCTATATGCTGCAGAGGGCTAACAGCTACTATGTGTGTAGTCCAGTCTATAGGCTACAGAGGGCTAACAGCTAATATGTGTGTAGTCCAGTCTATAGGCTACAGAGGGCTAACAGCTACTATGTGTGTAGTCCAGTCTATAGGCTACAGAGGGCTAACAGCTACTATGTGTGTAGTCCAGTCTATATGCTGCAGAGGGCTAACAGAGCTAATATGTGTGTAGTCCAGTCTATAGGCTACAGAGGGCTAACAGCTACTATGTGTGTAGTCCAGTCTATATGCTGCAGAGGGCTAACAGAGCTACTATGTGTGTAGTCCAGTCTATAGGCTACAGAGGGCTAACAGCTAATATGTGTGTAGTCCAGTCTATATGCTGCAGAGGGCTAACAGCTACTATGTGTGTAGTCCAGTCTATATGCTGCAGAGGGCTAACAGCTAATATGTGTGTAGTCCAGTCTATATGCTACAGAGGGCTAACAGCTACTATGTGTGTAGTCCAGTCTATATGCTACAGAGGGCTAACAGCTAATATGTGTGTAGTCCAGTCTATAGACTACAGAGGGCTAACAGCTACTATGTGTGTAGTCCAGTCTATATGCTACAGAGGGCTAACAGCTAATATGTGTGTAGTCCAGTCTATATGCTGCAGAGGGCTAACAGCTACTATGTGTGTAGTCCAGTCTATATGCTGCAGAGGGCTAACAGAGCTACTATGTGTGTAGTCCAGTCTATATGCTGCAGAGGGCTAACAGCTAATATGTGTGTAGTCCAGTCTATAGGCTACAGAGGGCTAACAGAGCTACTATGTGTGTAGTCCAGTCTATATGCTACAGAGGGCTAACAGCTACTATGTGTGTAGTCCAGTCTATATGCTACAGAGGGCTAACAGCTAATATGTGTGTAGTCCAGTCTATAGACTACAGAGGGCTAACAGCTACTATGTGTGTAGTCCAGTCTATATGCTACAGAGGGCTAACAGCTACTATGTGTGTAGTCCAGTCTATATGCTACAGAGGGCTAACAGCTACTATGTGTGTAGTCCAGTCTATATGCTGCAGAGGGCTAACAGCTAATATGTGTGTAGTCCAGTCTATAGGCTACAGAGGGCTAACAGCTACTATGTGTGTAGTCCAGTCTATATGCTGCAGAGGGCTAACAGCTACGATGTGTGTAGTCCAGTCTATATGCTACAGAGGGCTAACAGCTACTATGTGTGTAGTCCAGTCTATATGCTACAGAGGGCTAACAGCTACTATGTGTGTAGTCCAGTCTATATGCTACAGAGGGCTAACAGCTACTATGTGTGTAGTCCAGTCTATATGCTACAGAGGGCTAACAGCTACTATGTGTGTAGTCCAGTCTATATGCTGCAGAGGGCTAACAGCTACTATGTGTGTAGTCCAGTCTATATGCTGCAGAGGGCTAACAGCTACTATGTGTGTAGTCCAGTCTATATGCTGCAGAGGGCTAACAGCTAATATGTGTGTAGTCCAGTCTATATGCTGCAGAGGGCTAACAGCTACTATGTGTGTAGTCCAGTCTATATGCTGCAGAGGGCTAACAGCTACTATGTGTGTAGTCCAGTCTTGTCTGATTCTTAATGGCTTCCTCTCTCCTTAGCTGCCTGACCCCCCTACCGCCCCCCCCACCCCTGCCCACCGCTCCACCTTATATAATCCCCCTCTCGTGTCACTGCGTTCTCATTGAGCACCATGTAGAATCCCTTGTTTCTGTGTGTGTGTGTGTGCTTGCGTGTGTGCTTGCGTGTGTGTGTGTGTGCTTGCGTGTGTGTGTGTGTGTGTGTGTGTGCGTGTGTGTGTGTGTGTGTGTGTGTGTGTGTGTGTGTGTGTGTGTGTGCTTGCGTGTGTGTGTGTGTGTGTGTGTGTGTGTGTGCTTGCGTGTGTGTGTGTGTGTGTGTGGAGCAGATTGTGCACGGCATGTGGCGGATGTGTGTGTCAGGGGCTGAGAGGCACTAAGCCAGCCGGCTGACGTAGCTCAGAGAGAGAGAGAGAGAGAGGGGGGGGGGGGGGGGGGGGGGGGGGGGAGTTGTCTGTGTGTGTGTGTGTGTGTGTGTGTGTGTGTGTGTGTGTGTGTGTGTGTGTTTTTGTGTGTGTTTGCGTATGTGTGTGTTTGTTGTGTTTGCGTATGTGTGTGTTTGTGTGTTACTGTTTTGAGTGTGTGTGTGTGTGTGTGTGTTTGAAAAGAAAAGAAAATAAGTCCATTATAGAGCTGTGTGTATTGTATTGTATTGTATTGTATTGTATTGTATTGTATACACATGTTATAATGTAACATGTATTAGTATGCATATTGGTATGTGAATGTGTGTGTGTGTGTGTGTGTGTGTTTGCGTATGTGTGTGTTTGTGTGTTACTGTTTTGAGTGTGTGTGTGTGTGTGTGTGTGTGTTTGAAAACAAAACAAAATAAGTCCATTAGAGAGCTGTGTGTATTGTATTGTATTGTATTGTATTGTATTGTATTGTATTGTATACACATGTTATAATGTACAGTAACATGTATTAGTATGCATATTGGTATGTGAATGTGTGTGTGTGTGTGTGTGTGTGTGTGTGTGTGTGTGTGTGTGTGTGTGTGTGTGTGTGTGTGTGTGTGTGTGCTTGCATGTGTGTAAGCGTCGAGCAGGGGTGTAAAGTACTTGAGTAATTGTACTTTGTTACAATACTTATGTACTGTGTTTGGGGATTTGTACTTCACTCAAGTATTATTAGGTTTGTGTACTTTTACTCAATTACATTTCAGAGAGAAAAAACATACTTTTGAAGAGTCGGCGTGGACGGACAAGACGAGCACCCATGGCATGAAAACTTGGCCCACAATGGAATGAGTTTGAGACCCCTGCCTGGTCTATCCCTTGCAATAACTTTTTAGTACTTAAGTACATTTTACATTTACATTTACATTTAGTCATTTAGCTGACGCTTTTATCCAAAGCGACTTACAAGTTCTGTACGACAAGCCATCAGGAAGGGCACAACTCTATCAGCTGAGCAACAATGTTCATCAAAGTGTTGAATGCTACAGTGTAGGTTAGTTTATTAGGACAAGTGCATGACAGTACGGTTAGTTAGGGTTAGATTTTTTTTTTTTTTTTTTTTTTTTTTAATTCAGATAATGGTTGAAGAAGTGCGTCTTTAGTCGACGGCGAAAGATTGGACGTGATTCGGCTGTCCTAACTGGGGTGGGTAGTTCATTCCACCATTGTGGGGCAAGGACTGAGAATAGGCGACTTCTCTTTGATGACCCTCCCGGAGCTTGGATAGGAGTAGGTCTGAGGCGGCCAGAAGATGCAGAGCGTAGGGGTCTTGAGGGTGTGTAGTTAGAGACCATTGACCGGAGGTAGGCGGGAGCGGTTCCCTTTGCCGCACGGTATGCTAGGTCGAGGGCCTTGAAGCGGATTCGTGCAGCAATGGGGAGCCAGTGCAGGTCCCTAAGAAGTGGGGTGACATGGGCCGACTTCGGTAGGTTTGAGATCAGGCGGGCCGCTGCGTTCTGAATGAGTTGAAGAGGCTTAGTGGCAGTGGCCGGGAGGCCAGCGAGCAGTGCATTGCAGTAGTCGAGGCGGGAGATGACTGTTGATTGGACGAGGAGTTGGGTGGCTTCTTTTGTCAGGAAGGGGCGTATCCTTCTGACGTTGCTCAGGAGGAATCGGCAGGTTCTGGTCGTCGCTGCGATGTGAGCAGAGAAGTTCAACTGGTCGTCGAGGACAACACCAAGGTTCTTGGCGGTCGGGGACGCAGTCACAGCTGCATTCTCGACTGTGATTGAAAGGTCGGTTAGGGGGGAGGATTTGGCCGGCAGGTGGAGCAATTCTGTTTTGCTTAGGTTCAGTTTGAGGTGGTTGGACGTCATCCAGGCTGAGATGTCGGACAGACAGGCCGAGATCCGCACAGAGACGTGGATATCTGAGGGAGGGAAGGAGAGGAAGAGTTGAGTATCGTCGGCATAACAATGGTAGGAGAAGCCATGAGACGTGATAATGTTACCCAGTGATTTAGTGTAGAGGGAGAAGAGAAGGGGTCCTAAAACCGAGCCCTGGGGGACACCCGTCCGCAGGGGGCGGGTGGCCGACAGGGTCCCTCTCCATGACACTTGGTAGGAGCGGTCATTGAGGTATGATGACAGCCATGTCAGCGCAGAGCCAGCCACTCCCATTCCTGCGAGGGCCGCAAGGAGGATCTGGTGGTTGACTGTGTCGAAGGCTGCAGATAGATCTAGGAGAATCAGGACAGAGGAGAGGCCTTTCGCTTTTGCTAAGTGAAGTGCCTCTGTGACCGCAATGAGGGCTGTCTCTGTGGAGTGACCAGTCCTGAAGCCTGACTGATTAGGGTCTAGGAGGTCATTCTGTAAGAGATAAGTAGTAAGTTGGTTGGATACAGCACGTTCAAGTGTTTTAGAAAGGAAGGAGAGAAGAGAGACAGGACGGTAGTTGCCTATGACAGTAGGGTTCAGGGTTGGTTTTTTTATGAGCGGCGTGACTCTGGCTTGTTTTAGGGAGGTGGGGACCACCCCCGAGTTGAGTGAGGAGTTGATGGTTGCAGTTAGGAATGGGAGGATGTCTGGTGCTATGGTCTGGAGGAGTGGGGAGGGTAGCTGGTCCAGCTGGCAAGTAGTCGGACGGTTTGACGTTACCAGTGTCAGGGTCTCTGCTTCTGTAATGGGAGAGAAAGATGACAGAGTGAAGGATGAGGTTCTCGATTCAGCATTTGGAATGGGTGGGGGTTGGGAGAAGGAGCTGCGGATGTTCTCCACTTTTTCCTCAAAGAAGATCGCAAAGTCTTCGGCAGAAAAAGATGAGGGAGGGGGGGGTGGGGGGGGAGTGAGGAGGGAGGACATGGTAGCATGCAGTTTGCGAAGATTCTTGGCAGAGGCCTCGATCCTATGGTGGAAGAAAGAAGCTTTGGCATTAGTGATGGTTTTGGAGAATGTTAACAAGAGGTTGTGATATGTGTCGATGTCAGTAGAAAGTAGAAACTTTCTTTTACTTTTACTCAAGTGTGTTCTTAGCCAGATACTCTGACTTTTACTTGAGTACGGTTTTGAGATTTTGAGATTAGTTAATTATAATGTAACTGTTAATTATAATAATTAATATAATAATTAATTATAATAATTAATTATAATGTAACTGTAATACATGTTTACATCTAATTATAATGTAACTGTAATACATGTTTACATCTAATTATAATGTAACTGTAATACATGTTCACATCTAATTATAATGTAACTGTAATACATGTTCACATCTAATTATAATGTAACTGTAATACATGTTTACATCTAATTATAATGTAACTGTAATACATGTTTACATCTAATTATAATGTAACTGTAATAACTGTTTACATCTAATTATAATGTAACTGTAATAACTGTTCACATCTAATTATAATGTAACTATAATACATGTTTACATCTAATTATAATGTAACTGTCATTTTACATCTAATTATAATGTAACTGTAATAACTGTTTACATCTAATTATAATGTAACTGTAATAACTGTTTACATCTAATTATAATGTAACTGTAATAACTGTTTACATCTAATTATAATGTAACTGTAATACATGTTACATCTAATTATAATGTAACTGTAATAACTGTTTACATCTAATTATAATGTAACTGTAATAACTGTTTACATCTAATTAAATGTAACTGTAATAACTGTTTACATCTCATTATAATGTAAACTGTAATAACTGTTTACATCTAATTATAATGTAACTATAATACATGTTTACATCTAATTATAATGTAACTGTAATACATGTTTACATCTAATTATAATGTAACTATAATACATGTTCACATCTAATTATATGGATTGAGTGCTTATCCTTATCATTGGGGGATCTTGTGTTTATTATAATGTAACTGAACGTCTCATTAAACAAGCTGCTCTCTCTCTGTCTCTCTCTATGTCTCTCTCTATCTCTCTCTGTCTCCCTCTCTCTCCCTCTCTCCCTCTCTCCCTCTCTCCCTCTGTCTCTGTCTCTGTCTCTCTCTCTCTCTCTCTCTACTCTCTCTCTCTCTCTCTCTCTCTCTCTCTCTCTCTCTCTCTCTCTGTGTCTGTCTGTTGGTGTCTATGTGTGTGTGTGTGTGTGTGTGTGTCTGCGTGGGCACACATTTGTGTCAGAGTGTGTATCTTAACAAACGCATTGGTTGGTCTGTATCCCTCGAGTGAGCTTGTCTCTTTCATCCTCCAGCCAGCTCCCACTATCGCACGGCAGGAGGAAACGTTTAGCTTACCGACGAGGAGCGAGCCTTTTTCTAATTCTATCCTCATTCTTCCCTTCTTCTATCTCACTTTGTTCTTTCTTTCTCTCTCTATCTTGGCTTCTCTCCTCCTCTCTTTATCCCTGCCCCTGCTCTCTCTCTCTCTTATTCTCTACATACAGTCTCTCTCTGCTGTCTCTCTGTGTCATGCCATTTTTCTCTCTCCCATGTCATGTGCTCTTCTCTCTCTCTCTCACTCTCTGTTTTTCTTACAATTCAATTCAATTCAATTCAAATAGGCTTTATTGGCATGAAATATTAACATACTTATTGCCAAAGCAAGTTCAACATACAAACAATAACATATATATTAAGCAATAAAATATCATAATATTAGTAATAACAGTAAGGACAATCAACAAGAAACATATTAATTTACAAAATAGTCACTCGATCGGGTAGTCATTTTCCAAGTGTGGCCACTCAGATACATTTACAGGGCTTGTTCTCTTATTGTGTGACAACCGTCTACATATTTTGCAGCTAATGCTGTACACTGACTTTTCTCCCCACACATGTATAGCAGCTTTTGGTGATCAGGGAGATGGATAAACTGTGCATCAATTTTATTTATTTGATCAAGTAAGACTTCTCTTAGATCCTTGTATTTCTCACAGTATAGCAGGAAGTGAGGTTCTGTCTCAACGTCCCCCTGATGGCAAAGTGAACACAGCCTGGCCTCTCTGGGCAGCCAGTTTTGCCTGTGATGGCCTGTTTCAATGGCTAGACTATGTCCACTCAGGCCATGGTTAGACTAGTGTATTCCTGGCGTTTTTTTATACGTTTTTGACGACGTTTGATGTCCCTATTACACAGAAATGCGTTTTTTGGCGTTTTTTTGTGGATACGGCTGAAACGCAAAATTGTGTTTGCGTTTGGAGATACGCAAAAAAAACGAATCGACAACAGCGTGTAGTCTGCACGGAGCCGTTGTTGCGAAAACGCCCATGCGCAGTAGATACCATCTGCGTGCCCTTCCGGTGACAACAGTGTGTGTGTTTGGGACATAGCTCCGTGTCCCACATAGCTTCAGCTACCATGTGTTGTCAAGTTATTGTTATAAGGACCCCAGTCCAAGCTACAACAGTCTGCATTCCCTTAACAATTGTTTGTATTGAGCCGTATTGTATTGTACCCATATGCAATATGTTAAATAAAGTTTACATCCATTCATTCTGCTAGCATTACCGATTGCATGAGCAGCTGGCTAACGTGAGCTATCAGGATTCAGACCCTGTTAGCTCAGAGCTCCTCTTTCAACTTAACAAGCATTAAACAAAATGGCCCAGTCATCTATTCACCTTTGTTTAATACACACAGCGTTGTCTCTAATGTTATCTAACTACTGATAGCTCGCGATATCATCAGGTTTGGTGCTGGCTAAGTAGCGTGAGCTAACGTTAGCTTCTAGCCACAATGCTATATTGTTATAATGGCATACTCCATTGACGTTAGCATGCAGCTAACAATGCTACCGATCGTTTTTTAGACTAAACTATCCGCTCTTGGTGGTCACTTGTGTTGATGTTAGTTTTGTTTCATCAACAAATGACAGGCAGAACACACAGTGAATGTATCCGTTTTGTTTATTGCACTTTTATTAGGCTTTGCTGAAAAATAATTGCTGCATTGAGTAAATAGGCAAGATGGTGGCGCGGCATAGGCGCCTGCCTTATTGACATTTTCTTTGCTGGAGCTTCCAGGAAGTGTATTGGCACATTCGTTCTGATTGGTTGAAATTGCCTTCATGTTTGCCACCTACTGCCACCTACTGCTTTGGCAGTGTACTACATCAGTGTGCTCGGGTGACAAAAACGAAGAAAAAAAACGAAAGTGTGACTCGAGGCGCACGACGTCCCGGCGAAACGCCTATGACGACGATACGAAGATGATACGAAAGGTGTAACCGACGCCTCAGTCTGTACCGTGTCAATGTTTTTCTTAATTTTATCTCATTCACAGTGGTCAGGTATTCTGCCACCATGTACTCTCTGTTTAGGGTCAAATAGAATTCTAATTTACTTTGAGATTTGGTTGATTTGTTCCAATATTCTATATAATTTTCTTTTTGTTTTGAGATTATTTGGTTGGGCCAGATTTCTTGGTATCTGTCCTGAAGTGTTTGTGGGCAGAGATTTCTGACTAGCTGACAGAGGGGACTCTTATCTGGGTTCATCTCTTGGCTCTGAAGGGCTTTGTAGTGGTAGGAGTGGGGGTCACTTGATTGGAGGTGTGTGTAAAATGTTATGGCTCGCTTTTGAATTTGAATGATTAGGGGGTATTGGCCAAGTTCTGCCCTGCATGCATTATTGGCAGTGTGTCTGTGGACCCTAAGTAGGTTTTTGCACAATTCTGCATGCAGTACTTCTAATGGGTGTTTTTCCCATTTTGGGAAGTCTTGGTTAGTTAATGGACCCCACACTTCACTGCCATATAATATTATTGGATTTATTACAGAATTTAGAATTTTGAGCCAGGTCCTAATTGGGATGTCAATTGGAATTTTCCTTTTGATGGCATAAAAAGCCCTTCTTCCCTTCTCCTTCAGTTCATTCACAGCCATATTGAAGTTACCATTATGATTTATTTTCAATCCCAAATATGGGTAGCTTTTTGTGTTTTCTAATATGTGTGTGCCTAATTTAAATGTATTATGTGAACTCTGAGACTCGTGTCTCCTTTGAAAGATCATGACTTTAGTCTTCTTCATGTTTACGTTCAGAGACCATGTCTGGCAGAACTGCTGGAGGATGTCTAGGTTCTGTTGTAGACCCTCTTTAGTGGCTGACAGCAGAACCAGATCATCTGCATACATCAGTAATTTTACATTGGTATCGTGCAGAGTCAGACCGGGTGCAGTTCTGTCTGTCTGCTTCTTTTTGGTCTCTCTCTATTACCCCCCCCCCTCTCTCTCTCTTTCTCTCTCTCTCTCTCTCTCTCTCTCTCTCTCTCTCTCTCTCTCTCTCTCTCTCTCTCTCTCTCTCTCTCTCTCTCTCTCTCTCTCTCTCTCTCTCTGTGCGCATGCGTGTGTATGGTGGTGGAGGAGCGTGGAGGAGCGTTTGCGGTGTGAGTGAAACTCTAACTTTTTCTCTAACTTGTTGTGTTTAATGTTATGAATTAGACTATTGCTTATTTATTGTTTGCTTTTACGAGAGTGTTGGCTTTAGTTGTTTCGGTTGAGTTTAGCCGTAGTATCTAAGTGACAATTGTTTGGTGAGTGCTGCCGCTGCGTCGTGCCTTTACACAGGCATGGCGGAGCAGGGAGGAGCACCCTCCGGTTTGGAGAGACTTACACGCAAACACGGCTTGCGACTCTCTCCAGACCACGGTGTCTCAGTGGAAGAATGTTGTTTGGCTATCGGCGCAGTCGTGGGATATGCGAGCGTTAAGTCAGCATCTAGAATGAATCGGGCAGTCGTAATTTTCCTTGATTCTACCGTTAAAGTGAATCAGATGGTGGAAAGTGGAGTGGTGATTCGGGAGACGCTTACTACGGTGTTTCCACTCGTCACCCCCCCGAACCCAGCCAAACGTGTTATAATATCTAATGTCCCCCCGTTTTTGAAAAATGGACTTTTGGAGAAAGAACTGTCAAGACACGGGCAGTTAGTTTCACCGATTACAATGTTCTCTCTCGGGGGGACCTCGCGTCACGTTAAACATGTCGTGTCTTTTAGGAGACAAGTGCATATGATTCTGAAGAAGAAAGATGAGGAACTGAGTTTAGTTTTCAAATTCAGGCTGGACGATTTTGACTACGACATTCATGTGAGCTCAGGCAGAATGAAATGCTTTGGATGCGGGGAAGAGAATCATTTAATTCGTGCGTGCCCAGCGAAAAGGGGTGAACAGCCGACTGCTGGCGCGGAGGCTACAAAGACCGCAGATAGCAGTCAGACAGCAGCGAATAAGCCTTCGGCAGCTGCCCGCACTGCAGCGAGTACACCTACTGTTACACGCACAGCAGCGCAAACAAGTGTGAGTGAGAGGCCAGTTGCAATTATTGCAAAAGCGCAGGTACACAGTGGAGAGAGGGGGGGAAATGTTGTGCAGGCGCAAGCCGCGCAAAGCATCAGCACTATGCAGGGGAATCTGCTAATTGATTTGAACAGTGATACTCAGGTCGAAGTGAGAGAGGATTTAGAGAGTACAGCAACCAGGATAGCGGAGTCTGTACTGGTTGAGGAGGATGAGACAGAGATGGATGTTTCAAAAGTTGTACGAAAGAGGAAAAGCAGGGCTACTTCGAGGGTTACTGGCGGGCAGGACGCGAAGGCAGCTAGGAAGGAGCAGAGCCCCGCCCCCTCTCAAACGAGGCAAGGCTCAGGAAAGAAAGGACAGGACGCACAGTCACAGGACAGTAGTAACAGCAGTGAGGAAGAGGAGGATGTGCTCTTGAGTGATTTATCACAGCCTGAGTTCTCTTTCGAACAGATAAAAACATTTTTGAAAGATACCAAAGGTAAATCTATTAAATTAGAGGAACTTTTCCCTGATTTAAGGAAGTTTCATGATTCTGTCACAATACACATGAGGAGTGGGGAGGACGCAGGGCTACCTTTTTTCTCTCACCAAGAGGGATTCCGCTTAAAGAAAATATTATCAAGAGTCAGAGCAAAAATCAATGAGGAGGCTGTTGGTCCTGATGATGTATAGGCCTAATGTGTTTTTTTGCTATTGTTTGGTTGCTGCTGTGCTGTATACTAAACATGTGTGAATTTAAACTGGGGTCTTTAAACGTTAATGGTGCTAGAGAAGATGGTAAGAGAGCTGCCCTGTACAGCCTGATCAGGGGCAAGAAGCTAAATGTTACTTTTCTTCAGGAAACTCACAGCACGGTTGAAAATGAATCTGACTGGAAGAGGGATTGGGGTGGGGGAGCTTTCTTCAGTCATAAGAGTAGTAACAGTGGGGGAGTTGGTTTTCTTTTTTCTAGGGATTTTCTACCTGCTTCATGTGTTGTTGATGAGATCATTCCAGGCAGGTTGCTTAAACTCTGTGCTGTATTTGAAAATGTAAAGATGTGTTTTGTAAATGTATACGCTCCAACGGTGGGGTTGGAAAGGTTATTGTTTTTGGATAAATTAAAAGATACTCTTAGTGCTTTTAGTAGTGAGGAGTATCTGTTTGTGGGTGGTGATTTTAACTGCACTGAAGATCCCGTGTTAGACAGGAATCATCAGGAGCCGCATGCGGCTTCTAAAGCCTGTCTAATACGACTGGTTGAAACCATTGAACTGTGTGATATTTGGAGATATCTCCACAGTAATCAGCGGCAGTATACCTGGGCTCATTCCAGGGATAATTATTTATCGTTAGCCAGGCTTGATCGTTTGTATTGTTTTGAACATCACATGAGTGTGGTCACAAGCTGTTCCATAAGTCCGGTGGGTTTATCTGACCACTCCCTTGTCCAGTGTTCTATTTTTATAAAAAATGTAAAGTGTAAAAGTGCATATTGGCACTTTAATGTCTCTCTGTTGGCTGACAATGGTTTTAAGGATGCTTTTGGTTCTTTTTGGGCTGACTATAGGCAAACTAAACGTGACTTTAGTTCACTGCAACAGTGGTGGGATGTAGGTAAAATACATATAAAACAGCTTTGCCTACAGTACACTCTCAATGTTACAAGAGACATGGCCAGATCTATGAGAGCTCTGGAGAGAGAAGTGATGGAGATGCAGGAGTTGGCAGGCTCCACTGGAGAAAGAGAACATATTGAAGTTTTCAAAAGGAAAAAATCAGCTCTGTCTGACCTGCTGGGTATCTCTGCTAGGGGCGCTCTGGTTAGATCCCGTTTTCAAAACGTGGTCCAGATGGATGTTCCGTCTCACTTTTTCTTTGGTTTGGAGAGCAAGAATGGCCAAAAGAGGCTGCTACACTCTCTGAGGTCAGACACTGGGCAGATGCTGCATGAGACAGCCGACCTCCGTCGGTGTGCGGTTGGTTTCTACAAAGAGCTCTATAGAACTGAGTACCAAGAAGAGCCGGAGGTGGCACGGTCCTTCTTTGAGGGCCTCCCTAGAGTCTCAGCTGAGGAAGGCGCAGAGCTGGAAGCACTGCTGTCAGGCCAAGAGCTGCTAGAGGCTTTGCAGAGCATGCAGAGTGGGAAGGCGCCTGGGATTGACGGTCTCCCGGTTGATTTTTACAAGTCTCTCTGGTCTGTGATTGGTGAGGATCTTTTGAGTGTCCTCAGTGATAGTCTGAGAAAGGGGAGGCTGCCTCTGAGCTGTAGGAGAGCGGTCATCACTCTCCTGCCCAAGAAGGGAGACTTACAGAACATCAGGAACTGGCGTCCAGTGTCTTTACTCTGCTCCGATTATAAAGTGCTCTCAAAGGTACTGGCAATGAGACTGAGGAAGGTGATGGAGCGGGTCATCCATGTGGACCAAACCTACTGTGTGCCCAGCAGGTTGATATCTGACAACATTACGTTGATTCGAGATATTTTGGACCTCTCTGGTGTTTTGGGTTGTGAACTCGGTCTGATTTCTCTAGATCAAGAAAAGGCTTTTGACCGAGTTGAACATCAGTACCTGTGGAAAGCAATGCAGGCTTTTGGTTTCAGCTCTGGGCTTATAGCTATGATCCAGGTATTGTACAGAGACATTGAGAGTGTACTTAAGATTAACGGTGGTTTAAGTGCGCCTTTTGAGGTTCAGAGGGGAGTCCGACAGGGCTGTTCTTTATCAGGAATGTTGTACTGTCTGGCCATAGAGCCGCTGTTACACAGATTAAGGACTCATTTGTCGGGTTTTTCTTTTCCGGGTTGTGACATGAAATTCAAACTGTCTGCATATGCTGATGATGTCATGATTATGGTAAAGTCCCAGCACGATATTAATATTGTACATTCAAATGTGAGGGCTTTTGGTACTCTCTCTTCTGCTAGGGTGAACTGGCAGAAGAGTGAGGCCTTAGCAGTGGGTAAAGGGCCAATTGATGGACTTGTGTTACCTGGAGGCCTGACTTGGAAGAGGGGAGGCCTAAAGTACTTGGGGATTTATCTGGGGGATGAGGTATTTTCTTCCAAGAATTGGGACGGTGTGGTGGAGCAAGTGGAGGGCCGGCTGAAGCGATGGAAATGGATTCTTCCAAAACTGTCGCTGAAAGGTCGGGTCCTTATTATCAACAATCTTGTGTCCTCCATGCTGTGGCATCGGCTAACATGTACGGACCCGCCGCTGAACCTACTGTCTAAGGTGTAGGGGTTGATGGTGGACTTCTTCTGGGACCGGTTGCACTGGGTCCCGCAGAGCGTCCTTTTCCTGCCCAAGGAGGAAGGGGGACAGGGACTTGTCAACTTGGCAAGTAGGGGAGCTGCGTTCAGGCTCCGTTTCATTCAGAGACTCCTGACAGGACCGGCTGATCTGGTCTGGAGACCTGTGGCCCGAGCCATACTGGAGCGGTGTGGTGGGCTAAGTCTGGCTGAGCCGATGTTCCTCATGGATTTAAAGGGTTGTACAATGAAAAACCTGCCCCGTTTCTACAAGGGACTGTTAACAGTGTGGGGCTTGTTTACGAAAGAGAGACTGAAGGACGGTGGCTCTTTGTACTGGCTTCTGAGGGAGCCGGTGGTTCATGGGACTCGTTTTCAGGGTGGGGCCGAGCCAGCACTGAGGCAAAAGCTGTGTGAGGCGAAGATGTTCACGTTGGGTAATGTGCTGGAGGTGTGCGGTCCCCTTTTTGATAATGCTGCCGGTCTGGCCTCACAGCTGGGCACAAGGTCTGTCAGGGTGATGGGCCGCCTTTTGGGAGGCTGGAAACAGCAACTGACTGATAATGAACTGGAAATGTGTGTTGATTATTGTAATGGTCAGTTATTGCCTGCTGTAAATGATTCTTTTCCTGAGGTGAAACTTATCCCTATTTTTAAATGTGATGGTTGTCTGTTAGAGGTGAGCAGTGCTGCTGATTGCAGGCTGAGCACCATGGTGGGCAAAGCTATGTACTACCTGTGTGTTAAAGTGTTGAACCAAAACAGGCTGAAGGATAGGGTTGACACTCCATGGAGAGCTCATCTGGGCCTACAGGAGGCTCAGAGGCCTGAGTGGAGAGCACTGTACAAACCACCGTTAACTAAAAGGGTTGGGGATTTACAATGGAGAATTTTACATGGTGCAGTTGCTGTGAACGCTTTTGTCTCTGTGATTAATTCTGATGTTGAAGACACCTGTCCTTTCTGCACAGAGAGGGAAACAGTTTTTCACTGTTTTTTAAAGTGTGACAGGCTCTTGGTTTTTTTTCAGTTCCTGACCCGCATGTTTGTGCTGTTTGATGAACATCTTACTCCAGAGATGTTTATTTTGGGGTTCAGGTACAGCAGGAAGAGGAGGTTAAAATGTCAGCTCTTCAACTTCCTGCTGGGTCAGGCAAAAATGGCCATTTATCTAAGTAGGAGGAAAAAGATTGAGGATTCAGTGCTGGTAGATACCACTATTTTGTTTAGAGGTATGGTAAAGGCAAGGTTACGAACGGATTTTCATTTTTACAAGTTGACCAGCAATGTAGCAGAGTTTGAGATGATATGGTGTTACAAGTGGGTGTTGTGTACAGTTGTGGAGGAGTTGGAGTTGGTTTTTGGCTTTGTTCTGATGTGAAGTTTGTCTTAGTTTTCTTGATTTGAGTTGCTGTTCTGTTTTTTGCAGTATACATTCTGATGTATTGTTGATTGCTGAGTGAGAAAATAAAGTTGTGTTTAAAAATCAAAAATCTCTCTCTCTCTCTCTCTCTCTCTCTCTCTCTCTCTCTCTCTCTCTCTCTCTCTCTCTCTCTCTCTCTCTCTCTCTCTCTCTCCTAAATGGAGCACAGTGTGTCAGTCTGAATCAGTCAGATGAGCTGGGAGTGGAGTAACAGGCAGAGAGAGCACTGCACACACACACACACACACACACACACACACACACACACACACACACACACACACACACACACACACACACACACACACACACACACACACACACACACACACACACACACACACACACACACACACACACACACACACACACACACACACACACACACACACACACACACACACACACACACACACACACACACACACACACACACACACACACACACTAAACATTAATGCATACACACATGGACATGCTAGGTATGCATGCCTGTGCACACACACACACATACACATACACACACACACACACACACACACACACACATACACGCACACGCACACACACACACACACACCCTCTATGCCTGAAGGGATGTACTGAGCGTCACACATTGACAGTGTAACAGTAAATGGCCGTATGGATGGTCATTAGGACTGGAACCCTGCAGGACGTCTCTACCTCACATTCAACACACAAGGTGTTCTAACATGACTCTGACTGTAAGCTGTCACTGTGTGACAGACGTGTCCTCGCTCTGTAAAGAGGTCTGGTCGGTCTCTTCCTCTCCTGTCTCTCAGTAAAGAGGTCTGGTCGGTCCCTTCCTCTCCTCTCTCAGTAAAGAGGTCTGGTCGGTCCCTTCCTCTCCTGTCTCTCTGTAAAGAGGTCTCCCTTCCTCTCCTGTCTCTCTGTAAAGAGGTCTCCCTTCCTCTCCTGTCTCAGTAAAGAGGTCTCCCTTCCTCTCCTGTCTCTCTGTAAAGAGGTCTCCCTTCCTCTCCTGTCTCAGTAAAGAGGTCTCCCTTCCTCTCCTGTCTCTCTGTAAAGAGGTCTCCCTTCCTCTCCTGTCTCTCTGTAAAGAGGTCTGGTCGGTCCCTTCCTCTCCTGTCTCTCTGTAAAGAGGTCTCCCTTCCTCTCCTGTCTCTCTGTAAAGAGGTCTCCCTTCCTCTCCTGTCTCTCTGTAAAGAGGTCTGGTCGGTCCCTTCCTCTCCTGTCTCTCTGTAAAGAGGTCTGGTCGGTCCCTTCCTCTCCTGTCTCTCTGTAAAGAGGTCTGGTCGGTCCCTTCCTCTCCTGTCTCTCTGTAAAGAGGTCTCCCTTCCTCTCCTCTCTCTGTAAAGAGGTCTCCCTTCCTCTCCTCTCTCTGTAAAGAGGTCTCCCTTCCTCTTCTGTCTCTCTGTAAAGAGGTCTCCCTTCCTCTCCTCTCTCTGTAAAGAGGTCTCCCTTCCTCTCCTGTCTCTCTGTAAAGAGGTCTCCCTTCCTCTCCTGTCTCTCAGTAAAGAGGTCTCCCTTCCTCTCCTGTCTCTCTGTAAAGAGGTCTCCCTTCCTCTTCTGTCTCTCTGTAAAGAGGTCTCCCTTCCTCTCCTGTCTCTCTGTAAAGAGGTCTCCCTTCC
>NW_028170916.1:17500-37500 GCF_963971535.1 Notolepis coatsorum | reverse complement strand
ACAGATGTCAACACTGTAATCTGTGTTGCATGTACCTGACAAACTGAACTGTTTGTATTACAGTCATATTCCAACTTAACTGAATGCACACGTGTGCGTGTGTGTGTGAAGACTACTGTAATATTACAGGTATTGAAATGAACAATGCAACTTCCTTTTTTTTATTATAAATAAATAATAAAATATCGATACTTGGAGTCCCTGTATCGATACAGTATCGCCATGCAAAGTATCGTGATACTACTAGGTATCGATATTTTCCCCCACCACTAGTAGGTGGTAATAGTGGTGTATAGTGGTGGCTGAGTATTGAATCCTCCTTGTTATAATAGAGACTCCCTCTTTGCCAGAGAGACCTATACATATATTTTTTTTAATCTTTTTTCCTCCTTTCTTTTTCCATTTGTCTCCCCTTCCAATGTTAGTCGTTATGCCAATTCCCAATCCCCTTCCTGGTCGTTGCGCACTCTACCCCCTACCGTCGGTCCGGGAAGGCGGAGACTATCACATGCTTCCTCCGACACACGTGTACCCAGCCCACCGCTTCTTTTCACCTGGCAGCGCGGACTCTCACTGGGAGAGTGTAACGTGTGGAAGGGTCAGATCCTCTCCCAGATCCTTCCCTCGCTGTGCAGGCGCCCCGACCGAACTGTAGGAGTCGCTGTTTTACAACGACCAGGACCCACCCTCGCCGGGTTTCCCACCCGCTGACACTGCCAATTGTGTTAGTATGGACGGTCGGCCAACCCGGAAGCACCACAGCTGGATTCGATCCCACTGTCTCTGTGGTGGTAGACAGACGCTTAGTCCGCTGCGCTACCCGGCCGCACCCCCTCCGACTTATACATTTCTTTAGGTAAAATTATGCAAATGAGCCTTCTGACATACGAACAAAGCAAAGGACTGTACTCCCCGAAACGAGGCAGGAACGTTTGTTTCCGCTCCTCATCAACAGTCCTAATAAGAGGCTCCCTGGGTATACACGGGGACGCCCCATACCCCCCCCCCCCCCCCACCCGACCCCCACCTTATTTAGAGAAGTGAAAGATGATGAATAATAAAGCAAGCGCTAGCATGGAGAGCGAGCCCCTGCCTGCCGAGACTAGCCTCAGGGTGGATGACAGGCCTAACGAGCTAAATATAGCCTTCTAGGTTATCTCTACTGTGGAGCACCGCGCCGATGTTGCTTCACATTATTTACGTGTCTGTGCTTGCACTTGCACTCTCTCTCTCTCTCTCTCTCTCTCTCTCTCTCTCTCTCCCTTCCTTTCTTCCATTCGCCTCGTGTCTCTTTTTCTCCCTCTGTCTGTACCGCTCTCTCTCTCTCTCTCTCTCTCTCTCTCTCTGCGGTTCTCGTTCTCCCTCTCGCTCACAATCCCCCCCAATCCCATTCCCCCCCTCCCCTCTGTATCTCCCTCCCACTCTGTCACTCTCTCTCTCCTTTTTTTCTCTCTCTCTCTCTCTCTCTTCCTTTTAGCATGTTTGTTCTCTTTCCCTCCCTCTGTATCTCTCTCTCTCTCTCTTTCAGCCTGTTTGTTCTCTGTATCTTTCTCTCTTTCAGCCTGTTTGTTCTCTGTATCTCTCTCGCTCCTGCTCTATCGCTCGCTCCCTCTCCCTCTTTTATTCCATGTTTATCTCTACTCCTTTGTATCCCTCCTTCCCTCCCTCTGCAAGTCTCTCTCTTTTCTCTCTGACACTAGCCTTTTCCCTCTCTCTCTCTCTCTCTCAAGCTATCTTCTTTTGAGTCCCTGCATCTCTCCCCTGATCCCTCCATCGTATTCTCTCTCTCTCTCTCTCTCTCTCTCTCTCTCTCTCTCTCTCTCTCTCTCTCTCTCTCTAGAAGCCACAGTGCGTTAGTATCCCTATACAGTCCATCACAGTGAAGCTACAGCCTTGAGTGTGAACCTCCACCTTATTAGACCATATGGATGACTGTATCTATAGCTCTCTGGTTTCTGCTCCCGCAGCCCACTCACTGCTGTAGGGAATTCAGAGCCATAGAAGCTGCTCTCATCCCACTAGGCCTGTCCCCGACTAAGGATTTGTATAGTCGACATTGATTGGCCGAAATTTGCCGATAGTCGACTGGTAGTTGACTTAATGTCATGTGCTTAATGTCTGAAGGAGTCGACTGAAGGCTTCTTGTCCTCTGCGAAAGCATGCAAGTGGTCCACTGATGGATACATCTTGATATGTCTAGTCTAGTGTGTTCATTAGATGGGTGAAATCCTCTTTCAGTGCCTCTGTGCCCGTTTTCTTAAGGCCTCTGCATGCTACAGAAACTTCAAAGCAACTGCACCACAACATCGACAAAGCAACGGTGTTGCAGACACTCTACCTTTATGCTTCTGCAAAATCAACGCGCAGCCTATGTAACATTGTACCCCGTACGTAGCTAGGTTCCCTAGATAGATGACGCTTCCCTTCTCAACCAACCCATTGATAACAGGCAGAAGAATAAGCATCATTTTTACTTCCGGGCGGGGGGTTTCAAAATAAAAGAGCGAGTCTAAAAGCACCGTAAATACGTTTATTTTTTACAATATCTAACGTTACACGAACCTAACCTAATCTAAAGTTAGTTTAGGTTCGTGTTAACGTTAGATAATGTACAAAATAAACGTATTTCCGGTGCTTTTAGTCGTCGCTCATTTATTTTGAAATCCCCCGACCGGAAGTATTATAGTGTCTGTTGCTAGCAGCTTAACTTTTGTCAGCCGGTTCTGTGCTTCAACGTAACTTCATTAGTTTCCAATGGAGAGGAGAGAAAGACCGGCTCACATGCAGCTCAAACTACCTATTGGAATAAATTAATTGATTGATGTTTAACTTGTCCCTGTGTGTGTCCAGTCATTTCGACTAGCAAACGTTGTATTTAACATTACCTCAGGATATTGTATTGTATTTAGTTGGTTAGCTATGTAGCTAATGTGGATAGCATTTTGAATATCACCAATGCTAGCTGGCTGGCTACAGCTTTATTTACTAAATTATGGAGGCTTTTTAATCGTCAAGGTAAGAGAGGATTTGTCATGATCAACTGAAGGCGTATGCTATGGAACAATATGTGCTTGGGTTTTCAGAAAAAGGCCAGTTATGACGCTAATTATTTAGCTAATATTGATAGCATAGCTTGCTGCCTACAACAATGGCGGATGGTATTCCTCGCTGACCAGTATTATTCTATGACAGCCCCGCCCCCATTCACTACCAACCAATCACTGCTATGCAATACCAACGCAACGGGTCTTTAGATTAGATTTTGGACACAGGTACGCAACGCCCAAGCAACACAGTCTACAAGACTGTCTGCAACAAGCGCGCTGAAATCGCGCCGATGTTGTGTTGAAGTTGCTTTGAATTTGCTGTAGCATGTAGAGGCCTTTAGGCAGTTAGCCTCGCTGGTATGTGCGCCATTAGCGTTAGCCACGCTTCTAGGCCTCTTTGCTTTTGGAAAGAATGATACAAAATTATTATAATAATAATTATAATCTTTTATTTATTTTTTTGCAGTCGACTACAGCTCCTTTCGATCAATTAGTCGACTATTCGACTAGTCCAGGTCAGCCCTACTCCACACACACACACTGGCTGACCAAACGGCATGACAGTCAGAAAAGCGTGACGTTTAATATGCATGAGGCTCGATCAAATGTCATCGCCCCCTCGACCGCCGTGTTCCACAGAAAGACTACAACCTCCACGAGACCCACCGGCACACAATAGGGAGGTGTAGTGGTTACTTCCTGGTCTATAGGGAGGTGTAGTGGTTACTTCCTGGTCTATAGGGAGGTGTAGTGGTTACTTCCTGGTCTATAGGGAGGTGTAGTGGTTACTTCCTGGTCTATAGGGAGGTTTAGTGGTTACTTCCTGGTATATAGGGAGGTGTAGTGGTTACTTCCTGGTCTATAGGGAGGTGTAGTGGTTACTTCCTGGTCTATAGGGAGGTGTAGTGGTTACTTCCTGGTCTATAGGGAGGTGTAGTGGTTACTTCCTGGTCTATAGGGAGGTGTAGTGGTTACTTCCTGGTCTATAGGGAGGTGTAGTGGTTACTTCCTGGTCTATAGGGAGGTGTAGTGGTTACTTCCTGGTCTATAGGGAGGTGTAGTGGTTACTTCCTGGTCTATAGGGAGGTGTAGTGGTTACATCATTGTTGTTTCAGGCCGGTCCACCTCGCTTGAAATCGCAATGTATTTCCCCATTGCCCATTTCTAAATTGTCTCGTTTAAAACAAATAAAGCATGAACATTGGCATGGTGTGCCTTTCTGTGTGTATATTCATCCACAATCTATAGCTCAACATGAAAATATTCACAATTAATGGTAAAATAATTACGTCAAATTTTATTTCAACCAAAAATGCTTAAACGATAATGTTAGTGATAGAAGGGAACTCATTTTGTGCAAAAATGGAAAGCTTGCAATGTTCATGAGGCAGAATTATTACAATAGCCGATAATACATTTTCCCAATGATAAATCCCTCCTCAGTCATCAACGGTTAAGTGTGAAGAACTTGCACTATTCTTTAACAACAAAATAACCTTGATCAGGGCCAGCATTACTCATGATGGAAATAAAGTTGATTGCGGCAAACCGTGCAATGTAACCATGAGAAGTTTCACATGCATCACATTAGATGTACTCTGCAAAACTGTCTCAGAATGTAACTCCTCCACCTCAGACATTGACCCTATACCTACAGCTTTCTTCAAACGGGTATTTAATTAAGCATTACATCACACGCAGGAGTGGTTTGTGACCAATAAACCATGCCTAGGGGTGGTTGTTAGGCCCGAGGCGCAGCCGAGGGTCGTTAGACCCCCCTAGGCATGGTTTATTGGTCACAAATCACGACTGCACGTGGTGTAAAGCTTTTATACAACTGCCAGATTCATCCAACCTTATTTCTATACAATAAACACACATTAATCGAAGATTTATTGAAAAAACCATCCGCCAGAAAAAGTAGTTCCCACAACTCCATGTGGAAGCAGCTTGAAGTGCATCCAACCAAACTAACACATCCAACTGTGTATTATTGGAATGATTGAGAGAAGTTGCCTCATGTGGAAGCAGCTTGAAGTGCATCCAACCAACTAACACATCCAACTGTGTATTATTGGAATGATTGATTGAAAATTTATTAAAACGTTTTCTTTGCCCTATAGGAAAAAAACGTTTTCTTCGCCCTATTTTTTTATTTATTTCTTTTAGCCTAAACTTAACCAGTTGGAAACCAGGGGTACAGTAATAAAATTAGCAATCAACCAATCAATCAATTCAATAGACCATGCTCACTTAAAACAGCGCTGCTTCTCTCTCAGTCTGACTCCCCTGCTGTTGCAGACAGGAGTGTGTGTGTGTGTGTGTGCGTGTGTGTGTGTGTGTGTGTGTGTGTCACAGTGTGTGTGTGCGTGTGTGTATGTGTGTGTGTGTGTGTGTGTGTGTGTGTGTGTGTGTGTGTGTTTGTGGGTACGCCAGCGTCGGACAGTGTGAGAGAGAACGCTGCAAGAAAGTAGGAAGGAAGAAATTTAAATCAATCAATTAATCTATCAATCAATCCGCGATTTTTCTTTTGTTCTAGATTGAGTCAAGACCCATCAATTACATCATCCAACATTGTTTAAAATACTAACACGTTCCCCTTGACAGAATCGCTTTATATTTAGTCGTTATGACGCTATCAACATATCCATTTGTTAAAGATTATTGTCCGCCATCTTGTTTTTTCCGACGGAGTGATCCGGCGGAGTGATGTGATTCGGTGGTGGGCGGGTCCTGGGACCAGGAGCGTGGATTATGAAAGATACATACGTGTAAATGGACTGTTTCAGCCAATCAGAATAGAGAAATTTGCATGCCGTTGTATAATAGTGTTTCAAGCCCTGTGCTAGATATCATAAACACTTCCCTTAGGACTGGTATTTTCCCGGATGCCTTTAAAACAGCAGTTGTAAAGCCATTACTAAAAAAACCTAACTTGGATAGTAATGAAATGGCAAATTATCGTCCAATATCCAACCTACCATTCATTAGTAAAGTACTTGAAAAGATAGTTTCAGTTCAAATAAATTCCTTTCTTGAAGAAAACAACATCTTAGAAGAATTTCAGTCAGGATTCAGAAAATATCACAGCACTGAAACTGCCCTCACCAAAATAATCAGTGACCTCAGACTAAACTCTGACGAGAATAAGATCTCCATCCTTATCCTGTTAGATCTCAGTGCAGCATTTGATACAATCGATCACGATATTCTAATCGATCGTCTTGAAAACCATGTCGGTTTCTCAGACCATGTGCTGGGCTGGTTTAAAACATACATCAGAGGGAGGAAATTCTATGTTAAACTAGGAGATCACATGTCTGATATATACGACAACAACTATGGAGTTGCACAAGGGAGTTGCTTAGGTCCTTTACTCTTCTCCCTTTACATGTTACCGCTGGGTGATATCATCAGAGAACATAATGTAGATTTCCATAGCTATGCGGATGATACACAACTGTACATATCTGCTGAACCAAATGATACAGCGATTAGCTCCATTACAGACTGCTTACTGGCAATAAATAAATGGATGAGTAAGAACTTCCTGAAACTAAACGAGAACAAAACTGAAATTCTAATTATCGGCTCCAAAACTAAAAAAGAAACATTAATAAAGAACCTGGGGGGACTAACCCCTTGGATCAAATCTGAGGTCACTAGTCTTGGGGTTATCATAGATTCAGAACTGAACTTCAATTCTCATATTAGCAAAGTGACGAAAACATCGTTCTTCCATCTCAGAAATATAGCAAAAGTACGACCATTTATTAATCAGAACGATGCTGAGAAGCTAATTCATGCATTCATATCTAGCCGGTTAGACTACTGTAATGCACTTTTCACAGGTCTCCCTAAGAAAACCACAGAGAGGCTTCAGCTAATCCAAAACTCTGCAGCCCGACTGCTAACTAGAACCAAAAGGAGAGAGCACATTAGTCCAGTCCTAGCCGCTTTACACTGGCTTCCTGTAACATTTAGAATTGACTTTAAGGTCCTTCTCCTTACATACAAAGCTCTAAATGGACAGGGACCTAGCTACATCGCCAACACTCTAATAAATTACACACCAGCAAGAACACTGCGATCATCAGCTGCTGGACTACTAGAGGCTCCCAGAAGCAGTCAAAAGAGGATCGGTAATGCAGCCTTTATCAACTATGCCCCAAAACTATGGAACAAACTACCCCAAAACATCAGGGAAGCCAACTCGCTAGACATCTTTAAAAGACAGCTTAAAACCTATCTCTTTGCTCAGGCATTTCACTGATAGATATCTGCTACCACCTAGTGGCAAGAGGAAACATCAGGGATATCCTGACACAACTTGTATTTATTCTTACCCTGCCTACTCTTTTACACTGCCTATCAAATTCATGTGTCGGTTATTGCACTTTTTACTTCTTACTGATGACTATTTTTAAACTGAATCATTTTAAACTATTCTTATTATTTGCTAGATCCAAATGTGAAACACTGATTATTTATGACTATTCTTAAACTGAATCATTTTATTCTTATTATTTGCTAGATCCAAATGTGAAACACTGTGATTATTTGTTCATGAACTACAGGAGTATTACTGAATAGAGAGCCTATTAGGATGCTAGATCCTAATGTGAAACACTGTGATTTGCCATATCTTGCTATGCTCGCTCATGCCTGTATTTTTTATGTCCGTTCTATTTTATAATTTTTTGACTATTTTTAAACTGAATCATTTTAAACTATTTTTACTATTTGTGTTACTGAAAACTGTAAGCGGAGAGCCTATTGGGATGCTAGATCCTAATGTGAAACACTGTGATTCTACCCGTCTATCTTTTTATGCTCGCTTATGCCTGTATTTTTTACTGTTGTGAAGCACTTTGAACTGCAACCTCTGTATGAAAAGTGCTATACAAATAAAGTTATTATTATTATTATTATACGGATGGAGCGCGCGGGCGGTCCAAAGTGACGTCAGACTACACCTCCCTATACTTGTTCCAATGGCTGCAGGATATGACGATAGTGAGGATTTCCAAATGCAGGTTTATTGCAGAAGAGGTCTACCAAAGTTAAATAACAATATTTAAATAATAAATAAGATTGCATGGGATCTCTGGGTGGCTGGCTCAATGTCATCCTTGGTTTCTGTGTCTCCGGATTATTTCGGTCTTGCTTACTGTAAATCAAAAAGTGATATTCTCCTTAGAAATATTCTTTCACAAGCAATTTAGCATAGCCTCATAGTGTGGCAAACGCACGCACACACACACACACACACACACACACACACACACACACACACACACACACACACACACACACACACACACACACACACACCCTCTCTCTCTCAGTGCGTGAGGAGGATTGGTGCTAGATTGAGAAGGGGCTGTCTCTCGGAGATCAAATTAATGATAGTTTGCGGCATATAGAACGGACATTCAGACACAGCAATGTGCCTCCAAACAGGTGTGATAAACATGAATTGATATATTTTCCTTGGCATGAAACAGGAAATAGTATTTACCATTAGGGACCTGCATGACGCTTCTTTCTCTATTCAATAACGTTTTACCCTGAGGGATGGTGGTCGCGATTGTGGTGTATTCAGTATCGTTTTTTCCCCCCAACAAGTCGATTATTAATTTGAATATAGAATATTCATTGACAGCCCTACTTAACAGTTACTGAGTGGAACATGGAAAGCCAAATAAATAAACTTAAACTTTCCCGCACTGTACCGAAAACAACAAGATACAAGATACACTACACGACTAAGGTACCTGTACATGTCAAAATACTTCCCTAAGGTCAGTGAATACCACGAACACAACACCAGAGGGAGCTCCACAAATCATGTGAAACCCAGATTCGGCTCAAACAAGGGACTAAACACGTTTTGCAATTATGCCACATCAATGTGGAACCCCCTACCCACGGCTGTAAAGGAATGTGAATCACTACCCACTTTCAAAACCACTCTCAAAGAGCACCTACGGGAGACTGCAATTCGAAACTGGCCCCTGTAAATGTCCTAACCCAACCCCCTCCAATGTACAGTAAATGTCCTAACCCAATAATACACGAGACCCTCTTCTTGGGACCAAGTAAGGTTTCGTCGATAATCCAATGTACAGTTTCCCCCCCACCCCACCCCACCCACCCAACCACCTCCAATGTACAGTCCCCCCCCCACCCCACCCCCCCCAACCTCCTCCAATGTACAGTTTCTTCGTCAAATGTATACACTCTCTTTTTGTATCACAAACAGTACTGTATTTGCAAATCTGGTATGTCATAAATGTATAGATGTAGCAGTACTGTCTATCTGTCATCTGTCATGTATGTCATATATGTTATGATGAATTGAAAATGGGGGACCCTGATGTAAACAAGACGAAAGTCTTTCTCTGGTCTGCATCCCCTTAACAATTGTGTGTATTGAGCTGTACTATATCTGTTATCAAAATGTTCAATCAATCAATCAAACCTGTACCGAACCGTGACTTCAAAACTGAGGTACGTACCGAACCGTTGTTTTTGTGTACCGTTACACCCCTAGTTACCACCAAATCTCTCAAGACGTAAATAGCGTCGCTTTAACTGCACGGTGCAATTAGCACCGACCTTTGTGAATTGGGAGTGTTTTTGGATAGAAATGGGCACATGTTCCTCCCATATTACCTCATTTAAATCCCCGCAAATACCACCGACGTACCGAGACGCAATGCTGAGGGGCAACGCAGTTACCACCTAATTTCACCTGTTGCGCTTCCTTTGTGATTAGCAAACTGTGTTTCAGAGCTATTTGCGCCGGGATAGCGTCAGAAAAAGCAGCGCAATCCCTTTGTGAATTCGCCCCTGTGTGTCTAATGTGTCTATGTGTCTAATGTGTCTGTGTGTCTAATGCAGACCTGGGCAATTTACGGCCCGCGGGCCACGTCCGGCCCACGGGCATCCGTGTCCGTCCCGCGGTCAATCAGAACGGCGTACCAAACTTCTTTGAGCAGGAGCGCGCCGCAAGTCCGCACTCCAGAATGTGTTCCACTCGACACCTGGCTACTTTGCATAACAATAGCTCAGGCCGTCAGGTGTGTTCAAATACGTCGTCAGGTGTGTTCAAATATGTCGTCAGGTGTGTTCAAATACGTCGTCAGGTGTGTTCAAATACGTCCTCACATACACTGTATAAAAAGAGCATTAAACTCACCACTGCACCACTGCCTGCAGCTAACCATCCAAATGTCAGCTCACGCCAAGAAAAGAAAAGTTGATACCAAATGTTTTCAACAAGATAAATATTTATTTACAGAAGTCAAAGGTAAAGCGGTGTGCTTTGTTTGTGGTACACATGTCGCCGTGTTCAAAGATTACAATTTGAATCGCCATTACGTGACCAAACATGAAGAGAAATACAATAACTTGTCGGATGAAGAGCGCGCGAGGGAGTCTGATGCTTTGCTAGCTAAAACAAGTTATGTCATATCCCACAAAATCGCAAGAAGAAGGAAGTGTTTTTCTGACAGAGAGTTTATTAAAGAGTGTTTGTTGGACTCTGCAGCACTAATATGCCCAAAAGGCGCTTTTGAGAACGTGCCCCTCTCCTGACGCACTGTAACGAGGAGGGTTGAGGACATCGCACAAAATCCGGAGCTTCAGCTGAAGAACAGAGCGGTCAACTTTGACTATTTTTCCCTGGCTTTGGATGAGAGCTACGATGTACGTGCCACTGCCCAGCTGCTCATCTTCTAACGTGGGATAACTGCAGACTTTAAAATCACGGAGGAGCTGGCAGCCATGCAGTCAATGAAAGGGACAACAACCGGGAGTGATTTGTTCACGGAGGTAAATGCATGTTTGGACAAGTTGGGACTTAAATGGGACAAGCTGGCTGGTGTGACAACGGATGGTTGTCCAAACCTGACGGGGGGAAATGTTGGACTTTTGAAGAGAATGCAGGATAAAGTGACAGAAATTAACCCTGGGCAGAAATTGACATGTTTGCATTGTATTATACATCAGGGGGTGTTGTGTAAGTCAGTGTTAAAAAATGAATCATGTTCATCATATCCCTCCTAGTTACACACACACAGTCCTCATATCCCTTCTAGTTACTCATACAAGTAAAAAGAACTGAAGACAATCTACAGCATGTATTGCTTTTTGTATAAAGTGTATCAATTGCATGTATTTTAACATACTGCAAAACATCTCTTCAGTGTTTGTGAAGATTAACAAGTTGAAAATAAAATCTAAATTATTCGTTTTTACTGTTTATTACTTCTATATGTATATTTTTCTGATTACCAATAGCAGCTAATCAAAATATATAATTTACTACTTTTTACAATGTGAGATAATGAATATTGAGCAGAATTAAGTTCAAGTTATCATTGGTTCGGCCCTCCAACACAGTTCAGGTTTCTTCCCTTGTAAAAATTAATTGCCCACCCCTGGTCTAATGTGTCTAATGTGTCTGTGTGTCTAATGTGTCTAATGTGTCTAATGTGTCTAATGTGTCTAATGTGTCTAATGTGTCTAATGTGTCTAATGTGTCTAATGTGTTTAATGTGTCTAATGTGTCTAATGTGTCTAATGTGTTTAATGTGTCTAATGTGTCTAATGTGTTTAATGTGTCTAATGTGTCTAATGTGTCTAATGTGTTTAATGTGTCTAATGTGTCTAATGTGTTTAATGTGTCTAATGTGTCTAATGTGTCTAATGTGTTTAATGTGTCTAATGTGTCTAATGTGTCTAATGTGTCTAATGTGTCTAATGTGTCTAATGTGTCTAATGTGTCTAATGTGTCTAATGTGTCTAATGTGTCTGTGTGTCTAATGTGTCTAATGTGTCTAATGTGTCTAATGTGTATAATGTGTCTAATGTGTCTAATGTGTCTAATGTGTCTAATGTGTCTAATGTGTCTAATGTGTCTAATGTGTCTGTGTGTCTAATGTGTCTAATGTGTCTAATGTGTCTAATGTGTCTAATGTGTCTAATGTGTCGAATGTGTCTAATGTGTCGAATGTGTCTAATGTGTCGAATGTGTCTAATGTGTCTAATGTGTCTAATGTGTCTAATGTGTCTAATGTGTCTAATGTGTCTAATGTGTCTAATGTGTCTAATGTGTCTAATGTGTCTAATGTGTCTGTGTGTCTAATGTGTCTAATGTGTCTAATGTGTCTAATGTGTTTAATGTGTCTGTGTGTCTAATGTGTCTAATGTGTCTAATGTGTCTAATGTGTCTGATGTGTCTAATGTGTCTCTGTGTCTAATGTGTCTAATGTGTCTAATGTGTCTAATGTGTCTAATGTGTCTAATGTGTCTAATGTGTCTAATGTGTCTAATGTGTCTAATGTGTCTAATGTGTCTGTGTGTCTAATGTGTCTAATGTGTCTAATGTGTCTAATGTGTTTAATGTGTCTGTGTGTCTAATGTGTCTAATGTGTCTAATGTGTCTAATGTGTCTGATGTGTCTAATGTGTCTCTGTGTCTAATGTGTCTAATGTGTCTAATGTGTCTAATGTGTCTAATGTGTCTAATGTGTCTAATGTGTCTAATTAACGCTGCTGTTAATGAGCTTCACACCAGAGGTGATGCTCTGCGCTGCTGTGGGACCCACCTCTGAAAACAATGATCATTGACCCTTCACACAGAGGGGCTGCTGCCCTGACGTGACCCTTCATACAGAGGGGCTGCTGCCCTGACGTGACCCTTCACACAGAGGGGCTGCTGCCCTGACGTGACCCTTCATACAGAGGGGCTGCTGCCCTGACGTGACCCTTCACACAGAGGGGCTGCTGCCCTGACGTGACCCTTCACACAGAGGGGCTGCTGCCCTGACGTGACCCTTCATACAGAGGGGCTGCTGCCCTGACGTGACCCTTCACACAGAGGGGCTGCTGCCCTGACGTGACCCTTCACACAGAGGGGCTGCTGCCCTGACGTGACCCTTCATACAGAGGGGCTGCTGCCCTGACGTGACCCTTCATACAGAGGGGCTGCTGCCCTGACGTGACCCTTCACACAGAGGGGCTGCTGCCCTGACGTGACCCTTCACACAGAGGGGCTGCTGCCCTGACGTGACCCTTCACACAGAGGGGCTGCTGCCCTGACGTGACCCTTCATACAGAGGGGCTGCTGCCCTGACGTGACCCTTCACACAGAGGGGCTGCTGCCCTGACGTGACCCTTCATACAGAGGGGCTGCTGCCCTGACGTGACCCTTCACACAGAGGGGCTGCTGCCCTGACGTGACCCTTCACACAGAGGGGCTGCTGCCCTGACGTGACCCTTCACACAGAGGGGCTGCTGCCCTGACGTGACCCTTCACACAGAGGGGCTGCTGCCCTGACGTGACCCTTCACACAGAGGGGCTGCTGCCCTGACGTGACCCTTCATACAGAGGGGCTGCTGCCCTGACGTGACCCTTCACACAGAGGGGCTGCTGCCCTGACGTGACCCTTCACACAGAGGGGCTGCTGCCCTGACGTGACCCTTCACACAGAGGGGCTGCTGCCCTGACGTGACCCTTCACACAGAGGGGCTGCTGCCCTGACGTGACCCTTCATACAGAGGGGCTGCTGCCCTGACGTGACCCTTCATACAGAGGGGCTGCTGCCCTGACGTGACCCTTCACACAGAGGGGCTGCTGCCCTGACGTGACCCTTCATACAGAGGGGCTGCTGCCCTGACGTGACCCTTCATACAGAGGGGCTGCTGCCCTGACGTGACCCTTCACACAGAGGGGCTGCTGCCCTGACGTGACCCTTCATACAGAGGGGCTGCTGCCCTGACGTGACCCTTCATACAGAGGGGCTGCTGCCCTGACGTGACCCTTCACACAGAGGGGCTGCTGCCCTGACGTGACCCTTCACACAGAGACGGAAGTAATGTAATGATATTACTTTTGAAATAAGTAACGAGTAACAAGGACTTTTATGAGTAACACACCCAACACTGGTGCCTGTGTGTCTGTGTGTCTAGTGTGTCTGTGTGTCTGTGTGTCTAGTGTGTCTAGTGTGTCTGTGTGTCTAGTGTGTCTGTGTGTCTGTGTGTCTGTGTGTCTGTGTGTCTGTGTCTAGTGTGTCTGTGTGTCTAGTGTGTCTGTGTGTCTGTGTCTAGTGTGTCTGTGTGTCTAGTGTGTCTAGTGTGTCTAGTGTGTCTAGTGTGTCTGTGTGTCTGTGTGTCTAGTGTGTCTGTGTGTCTGTGTGTCTAGTGTGTCTAGTGTGTCTAGTGTGTCTGTGTGTCTGTGTGTCTGTGTGTCTAGTGTGTCTGTGTGTCTGTGTGTCTGTGTGTCTAGTGTGTCTGTGTGTCTGTGTGTCTGTGTCTAGTGTGTCTGTGTGTCTAGTGTGTCTGTGTGTCTGTGTGTCTGTGTCTAGTGTGTCTGTGTGTCTGTGTCTAGTGTGTATGTGTGTCTAGTGTGTCTGTGTGTCTGTGTGTCTAGTGTCTGTGTGTCTGTGTGTCTAGTGTGTCTGTGTGTCTGTGTGTCTAGTGTGTCTGTGTGTCTGTGTGTCTAGTGTGTCTGTGTGTCTGTGTGTAGTGTGTCTGTGTGTCTGTGTGTCTAGCGTGTCTGTGTGTCTGTGTCTAGTGTGTCTGTGTGTCTGTGTGTCTGTGTCTAGTGTGTCTAGTGTGTCTAGTGTGTCTGTGTCTAGTGGGTCTAGTGTGTCTAGTGTGTCTGTGTGTCTAGTGTGTCTGTGTGTCTGTGTGTCTGTGTGTCTAGTGTGTCTAGTGTGTCTGTGTGTCTAGTGTGTCTAGTGTGTCTGTGTGTCTAGTGTGTCTAGTGTGTCTAGTGTGTCTAGTGTGTCTAGTGTGTCTGTGTGTCTAGTGTGTCTGTGTGTCTAGTGTGTCTGTGTGTCTGTGTGTCTGTGTGTCTAGTGTGTCTGTGTGTCTAGTGTGTCTGTGTGTCTGTGTGTCTAGTGTGTCTGTGTGTCTAGTGTGTCTGTGTGTCTGTGTGTCTGTGTGTCTAGTGTGTCTGTGTGTCTGTGTGTCTAGTGTGTCTGTGTGTCTAGTGTGTCTAGTGTGTCTGTGTGTCTAGTGTGTAGTGTGTCTAGTGTGTCTGTGTGTCTGTGTGTCTGTGTGTCTAGTGTGTCTGTGTGTCTAGTGCAGGGGTCGGCAACCTGCGGCCTCAAGGCCGCATGCAGCTCTTTAGCCAATCAGCTGCGGCTCCCTGGCCAAAAAATAATAATACAAATAAAATGTGAATTTTTTTTTTAACTTTTTTTTCTTTTTTTTTCTCTTATTTTGGAGATCGCTGTCACTGTGACACTGAAATGAAAAAATATTTCATCAACTAAGATATTTAGTCAACAAAAGGCTTACCTGTAGCCTATGCCTGATATGTGGTGCGAAATTTGCGAACAACGAAAAATTTACTTTTTATTTTATAGATTTTCCACAAATAAGGGAAGGACTCTAATAGAGCTGCATAGTTCAGGGTTTTATTTCAAAGTAGGTCTATAGATGCCAGTGTTTTTTCTCCTCTTCTGTGTTTTATTAAAAAATAGGTCTACACAGCCAGTATTTTTTCTCCTCTTCATAAGAGTTTGAGGTTTTCCTTTGTTATAACAGGTAAAAACAGCAATTAAAAAGTCAAATTTTTTCTTTTTGTTGCTTTATAATCCCATTAATGCAACAAACTGTGTGCTATAAGTATAAAGTATAATAAATCGCAAATTACTTTGGGTATGCAATTGTCAGGCGTTTTATGCTAAATGTGGGGTATGCTTGGGGATATATAAAACGTTATACACGGTGTTATCTTCAATAGGTTGTGCGGCTCCCTGAGCATTTTATTTTGTGGGACGGGGGAAAAGTGGCTCTTTTGATAGTAAAGGTTGCTGACCCCTGGTCTAGTGTGTCTGTGGGCCTGTGTCTAGTAGGGGTGGGAATCACCAGTTTCATCACGATACGATACGATATCGATTCTTTAGACAACGATACGATATTTGCCGATATCACAAAGTCTGCCACGATACGATACGATTCGATTCAGGTGCCTGCGATCGATATGAGACGATATTATGTGCCCATTTAACACAATCAGTCACATTTAGATCAACTAAAAAAAGGCTACGGAAATATCAATTGACGTTTTCTTTTTTTTAGCTCTTCCAGACATTTAAATGAAAAACAATCTATTGTTTTTAATACAAATAGACCTCCTGTTCACTGTAAAGTGCCACGTTTTTATATATTGAGCTTTAAACTTTAAGTAAAATGTTTTGGAACTCACAACACGCAAGCTAAAACCCCTTCCTCTCCCAAACCGTTCCTACAATTGTTTTATGTTGGATGATGATCAGTATTCATGTTTAAATATCAACATTATCTGTCCATCCTCAGTAAATAATATCAATATAATAATACTCCTGACTTCATCTGGTATTTTCAAACGCACACGCGCACACACACACACACATACCCACACACACACACACACACACACACACACACACACACACACACACACACACACACACACACACACACACACACACACACACACACACACACACACACAGAGACAGAATGCCCCCGCCCCTCCTCCTCCTCCTTCCCCTCTCCTCTCTCCGTTTCTCTCTCTCTTAGCTTAGTTAGCTTAAGCAGCTAATGTAACGTTAATTTAGGTCTGCCCATGCGACGTGGGCATAAAAGAATGGCGACGATGCAAAGCATGTTAGATGCATTTGACCCGTTGCGGGGAAAAAACTGCACAGACTTATATCGGGTCTCAAAATAGACGCTGGGCGCGGGGCGATGACGACGCCGGATTTTCAAAATAAGAGTATCGCAATATGAATCGATCTTTTTACGTTGCATCGATCCTATTTGATTATTGATAATAGATCGATATATCGATCTGGATCGATGTATCGTCCCACCCCTGTCTGTCTCTGTGTGTGTGTGTGTGTGTGTGTGTGTGTGTGTGTGTGTGTGTGTGTGTGTGTGTGTGTGTGTGTGTGTGTGTGTGTGTGTGTGTGTGTGTGTGTGTGTGTGTGTGTGTGTGTGTGTCTAGTGTGTCTAGTGTGTCTAGTGTGTCTGTGTGTCTAGTGTGTCTGTGTGTCTAGTGTGTCTAGTGTGTCTGTGTGTCTGTGTGTCTAGTGTGTCTGTGTGTCTGTGTGTCAAGTGTGTCTGTGTGTCTGTGTGTCTAGTGTGTCTGTGTGTCTGTGTGTCTAGTGTGTCTGTGTGTGTCTGTGTGGCTTACAGCCCTGATCTCCTGCTATACCAGGTTTATGAAATGCGAGCTGCTTAACAGATGGTTCATATGGTTTTCCAGTCAGCTCTGCGGTGGCTCTGTGTGTGTTTGTACCACAGTACGAGGCTTACAATACATGTGAGCCTTTAGTCACACAGACAGACACACACAGGGGAGCTCAAGCTGTTAGAGAGAGTGAGAGAGAGAGAGAGAGAGAGAGAGAGAGAGAGAGAGAGAGAGAGAGAGAGAGAGAGAGAGAGAGAGAGAGAGAGAGAGAGAGAGAGAGAGAGAGAGAGAGAGAGAGAGAGAGGGGGGGGGGGTAGAGGAGCAGAGATTGCTACTGAATGGCACACACTCAGTACTAAGGTACGGTAAATCCAGCTTGTCAACAAAACAAATACAACTCTCCTGATTGCATCTCCAGGCTACAGCTCCATTAACCCTTTGTGGTGTTCGTGTTTCTGCTATATTATATATATATATATATATATATATATATATATATATATATATATATATATATATATATATATATATATATATATATATATATATATATATATATTATATTCCATTATAATCAAGAAATCATGTTTATCTTGAAATGTATAAATAAAATAAAGAGTGGAGGCAGACAGTGAAGTTACACAGTGTATATAATATAACTGAAACAAGGTGCAGACAGTGAAGTTACACAGTGTATATAATATAACTGAAACAAGGTGCAGACAGTGAAGTTACACAGTGTATATAATATAACTGAAACAAGGTGCAGACAGTGAAGGAACACAGTGTATATAATATAAATGAAACAAGGTGCAGACAGTGAAGGAACACAGTGTATATAATATAAATGAAACAAGGTGCAGACAGTGAAGGAACACAGTGTATATAATATAAATGAAACAAGGTGCAGACAGTGAAGGAACACAGTGTATATAATATAAATGTGTAGGGGTGCACAGTGTTCACTCAATGAAAATGTGTTCTTTTATATGTTCTTCACATAAAATGAGCTAAGGCCAATTAGTCTCAGGTTAAAAACATAATTAATTGTATCATTGTAAACATTGAAAACCCGTAAGCCCCGTAAGCCTCCAATAGGGAGGGTATCCTCTATTAGGGAGGGTCGGGGGCTCGGTCCTCCCCGGTCTGATGGTTGTGGGGGGCCTCAGCGGGGTACATTTGTCGAGCTATGGCTCCCGCTCAGCTCCTCTTGTGCAGATGATGCTGAGCGAAAGCCATAATGAAACAGAACGTAAGTATGTATATAACCAAGTTCTGTGAATTATGGCGACGCTCAGCATCAGACGCCGCTGCGGCCCTTGATCTCGCCTTGTGGTGAAAGTTTGGGAAGGAGGCGAGTAGGTGACCACACACCTGCTTATGAAGGTAAGCGGATGAGGGTGTGGCCAGACGGATGTTGGGATGTAAAGGTACATGGTGGAATTTTTTATTCAGTGCACGTGCACGAAGTGAAGTACAGTGCAGATGATGCTGAGCGTCGCCATAATTCACAGAACTTGGTTATATACTGTACATAACCTTACGATAACAGATAAACAGGTCTATAGAGCTTTATATATAAGGCCATCATAGGAAGCTTCCCCTATATCTTTCCAACCTAATTAGCTTTGCCTCTAGCAGCTACCATACCAGGTCCACAAGATGGCTACTTGAAAAACTACTAAAGCTACTAAAAAAACCGAGAATAAACACTGAACTAGGAAGAACTGCTTTTTCAAGCTTCGCACCTTGGGCATGGAATGGGCTACAGGACCATATCCACTTAGATACCCTGGTCTCCCTCTGCGAGTTTAGGTCTGTATTACATAACTTCCTACAGGAAGAGTGTCGCTGCTTTCTCTAGTCGGGTCCCAGCTGCAAAACTGCAGAGTTACTGTATTGTCCTGTATTTTACTGTCGTACACTTTTACTGTTATGTAGACTGTTCTGTTTTGTGTTTTTATGTTTACGTGTGATGTATTGTGTATTGTGTACATGCACTTTTATTATGTTCTTGTGTGATGTACCGCACATTTTATAGCTGTCTGATGTTTGCGGGTGTTATTGCTGTCATCTTGGCCAGGTCTCCCTTGCAAAAGAGATCTTGTATCTCAATGGGACTTCCTGGTTAAATAAAGGTTAAATAAAATAAAATAAAAATAGACTGGACTCACCATGATGTAATGTCTCTGCATCTCTGTCTTCTCACTGGCCAACTTCTCACACTCCAGCTTCAGACTGCCAGGGGACAGAGGACACACACACACAAGTAAGTCCATAAACAATCATATACATGCACATCCACACACACATACACACTCATTAGCATTTTGAAGTATATATCTCATATGCCGCAGCATCAGACAACAAGATATATTCCAGTTTCATTACCAGATTCCAAACTAGTCATCATTATCGTAACAGCCATGGTGTACTGCACCAAAAACATGACTTGCAATTCTATTGGAATTCTCAACATGTGTGTGCGCACGCATGCAGGGGTGTATATGTGTAATGTCCCATGTGTATATGGGAACATGTGCGTGTGTGTGTGTGTGTGTGTGTGTGTGTGTGTGTGTGTGTGTGTGTGTGTGTGTGTGTGTGTGTGTGTGTGTGTGTGTGTGTGTGTGTCTTGTGTGTGTGTGTGTGTGTGTGTGTGTGTGTGTGTGTCTGTGTGTGTGTGTGTGTGTGTGTGTCTGTGTGTGTGTGTGTGTGTGTGTGTGTGTGTGTGCGCCAGGATCCCAGCAGTGCAGTGGT
>NW_028170916.1:0-12500 GCF_963971535.1 Notolepis coatsorum | reverse complement strand
GTGTAGTAGAGTGCTAGCGACAGTAAAACAAGCCAGTGGTTTTCAGAAGGAGCCGTTATCTATGCCTAGCAACTCTTTTCAAGTTTAATAGAGTATTTTACAACCATTTTTCAACATCAATGGCAGTGTGAATGGCATTTACTGTCGTATGGTAAGCTGAATCAGCGAAAACACACACCGTATACAAAATGTATTAAAGATGACTGCAATCTCAGATAATGGTCAGAAGTCAAAATTAGACTGGTATGGACCTTTAAAATGTAATATACCTCCCATCCTAGTAGTTCACAGCTGTTCACAGCTGTGGTAGAACTTGCCGTCACAATTCATTTAACAGTGATGTATTCAGAAGAAATCCTCCACACATCAGCTTTAACTAGAGAGGCACATTTAACTATAGAGGCATTATCTAACTATAGACATATTTAACTATAGAGAGACATATTTAACTATAGAGAGACATATTTAACTATAGAGAGACATATTTAACTATAGAGGCATATCTTTTTTTTTGTATCTACTTTTTTCTCCCATTTTTCTATTTTTCTCCCATCCCAATTTCGTATCGTCCAATTCTACCCTCCCCTGTCTCGAACGCTGTTAGGCCATGCCTCCCACAAGCCGGCTGCAATGTGGACTAAGCCTTACATCACTTACATCAGAGGCTTATTTAAACATAGAGAGGAATATTTACCTATAGAGAGACATATTTACCTATAGAGAGACATATTTAACTATAGAGAGACATATTTAACTATAGAGAGACATATTTAACTATAGAGGCATATCTAACTATAGAGACATATTTAACTATAGAAGCATATCTTTTTCTTTTTTTAATATTTTTATTGAATTTCTCCATACAAGCAATGTCATGACTTCACATTAATTTATCTCAGCCTTCTGCAATACGATTTTCATCCATTGTTAATAACTCTGAGTTAAAGTGCAGAAGTACAAGTACACACATGATACAGTCAATAACATCCTATACTTATTTTTTTCTAGACAAACAAAAACAATAACCAAAAATAAACAAATAACAAAATATAATATGTTGGGGTGCATCTTCCTGACACTCAACTCCCTTTACACAAGGTTCACTTAAAAATGTATCCGAATGGACATATCTATACACCTTAAACAAATGAAGATCGTAACGGTGTAATGTACATTATCCATCTTTCCCATTTCTTCCGAAGCTTGTCCTGTTGCAACCTAAAAGAAAAAGTAATTCTTTCTATCTTAAAAATATCATAAATAATATCAATCCAATCATCCACTGTAGGAATTTCTGTTCTAGTAATGGCTTTCCTGCTAGCCGCACTTAGTATCTGAAATATATATCTATCCCCATTTTCTGATGGCCTGGCACTCAAATATAGACTCTCCAACTTAAATGGAATGTCCACCTGGAATACTTTTTCAAAGATTTTATGGACCTCCCTCCAGAACGGCATCAGCGAGGGACAAGACCAGAATATGTGATAGTGATTCACCCAGGGAACAAAATAAGTACCAGCCAACCGCCAATGGCTGGTAAAAAATCTGCCTGGCTGGTAGTTTTTTAAATCTACCAGCCAAATGGCTGGTAAGTCAAAAAGTTAAGTTTGTTCCCTGAGAGCAGAGCTACACAGCAGTGCGACTATTTTGCGAGCCGAAATAAGTCTGTGGTTTTTTCTTCTTCTCACAACGGGTCAAATGCATCTAACATGCATTGCATCGTCGCCATTCCTTTATGCCCACATCGCCCGAAATGAACGTTATGTTAGCGTAAGCTAACAAGCTAATCCTGATCAGCGGCAGAGCCATAGAGAACAGCAGACAGTGTGGACTGGGGAAAGGGAAATGGGGGGGGGGGGGGGGGCACTCTCCCTTTCTCTGTGTGTGTGCGTGCGTTTGGAAAGACGATGAAGTCACTAGTCAGAACTCAGGAGAGGAGTATATTGTAGTAAACTGAGGATTACTGAGGATGCACAGATAATGTTGATATTCAAATATAAAAAGGTTTCGAGAGGAGTGGAAGTTTGAAGACAGACTAGACTACAATATGATGCAGGGGTGGTGAGTTGAAACAGTGCGTGTTTCCCCGACCCCACTTCTATGTTTCAATAAATTATTTGCATTTAAAACTATTAACGCTGACTCATTCCTTCAGTCCACTCAAAATTATGCTAATATTCCTTATGTGTTTATGATATTAATTGAAAATAGCATATGAGAGTATTATATAGTAATAATAACACATGGCGATGTACTAAAAAGCTATTTAAAATTTTTGGCTGGTAAAAAATCTGCCTGGCTGGTAGTTTTTAAAATCTACCAGCCAAATTACTGGTAAGTCAAAAAGTTAATTTTGTTCCCTGGATTCACCTCTGAGAGGCCTCACTGTCTCCAGCAGTTGGAAGATTTGGTACGATGACTCCCTTGAGCTGGAGTACTAAAGAACCTAATCAGGGATTTCCAACTAAATTCTCTCCATACTGGTGAACTTGATGTTTTCGCTTGTACTTCGCTTCAATAATTGCTCAATATAGTGCCGAACTTGAAGAAATCTGTAAAAATCTTCATTTTTCAAACCATGCTGCATCTTCAGATATTGAAAGCTCTTCATGGGCCCCTGATGTAAAAAGGTACAATATGCTGTTAGGCCCTAGATTCTCCCACCCTATAAACCTTACGTCCATTCTTTTGGGTACAAAATCTGGGTCATACGCACATCATCCCAAAACTTTTATGGCTTCTTTAAAAAAAAAAATGGGCTATTACCTTACTCCACAACTTAAGTGGTAAACTAATCCATGGATTTCCCAACTCCATTAAATCATTCAACAAAACCCAATTGCAGCTTGAATTGGATACTCTTCTGTTACAGCCATCTGAGAGAGGCATATCTAACTATAGAGACATATTTAACTATAGAGAGACATATTTAACTATAGAGAGACATATTTAACTATAGAGAGACATATTTAACTATAGAGGCATATCTAACTATAGAGACATATTTAACTATAGAAGCATATCTTTTTCTTTTTTTAATATTTTTATTGAATTTCTCCATACAAGCAATGTCATGACTTCACATTAATTTATCTCAGCCTTCTGCAATACGATTTTCATCCATTGTTAATAACTCTGAGTTAAAGTGCAGAAGTACAAGTACACACATGATACAGTCAATAACATCCTATACTTATTTTTTTCTAGACAAACAAAAACAATAACCAAAAATAACAAATAACAAAATAATAATATGTTGGGGTGCATCTTCCTGACACTCAACTCCCTTTACACAAGGTTCACTTAAAAATGTATCCGAATGGACATATCTATACACCTTAAACAAATGAAGATCGTAACGGTGTAATGTACATTATCCATCTTTCCCATTTCTTCCGAAGCTTGTCCTGTTGCAACCTAAAAGAAAAAGTAATTCTTTCTATCTTAAAAATATCATAAATAATATCAATCCAATCATCCACTGTAGGAATTTCTGTTCTAGTAATGGCTTTCCTGCTAGCCGCACTTAGTATCTGAAATATATATCTATCCCCATTTTCTGATGGCCTGGCACTCAAATATAGACTCTCCAACTTAAATGGAATGTCCACCTGGAATACTTTTTCAAAGATTTTATGGACCTCCCTCCAGAACGGCATCAGCGAGGGACAAGACCAGAATATGTGATAGTGATTCACCCAGGGAACAAAATAAGTACCAGCCAACCGCCAATGGCTGGTAAAAAATCTGCCTGGCTGGTAGTTTTTTAAATCTACCAGCCAAATGGCTGGTAAGTCAAAAAGTTAAGTTTGTTCCCTGAGAGCAGAGCTACACAGCAGTGCGACTATTTTGCGAGCCGAAATAAGTCTGTGGTTTTTTCTTCTTCTCACAACGGGTCAAATGCATCTAACATGCATTGCATCGTCGCCATTCCTTTATGCCCACATCGCCCGAAATGAACGTTATGTTAGCGTAAGCTAACAAGCTAATCCTGATCAGCGGCAGAGCCATAGAGAACAGCAGACAGTGTGGACTGGGGAAAGGGAAATGGGGGGGGGGGGGGGGGCACTCTCCCTTTCTCTGTGTGTGTGCGTGCGTTTGGAAAGACGATGAAGTCACTAGTCAGAACTCAGGAGAGGAGTATATTGTAGTAAACTGAGGATTACTGAGGATGCACAGATAATGTTGATATTCAAATATAAAAAGGTTTCGAGAGGAGTGGAAGTTTGAAGACAGACTAGACTACAATATGATGCAGGGGTGGTGAGTTGAAACAGTGCGTGTTTCCCCGACCCCACTTCTATGTTTCAATAAATTATTTGCATTTAAAACTATTAACGCTGACTCATTCCTTCAGTCCACTCAAAATTATGCTAATATTCCTTATGTGTTTATGATATTAATTGAAAATAGCATATGAGAGTATTATATAGTAATAATAACACATGGCGATGTACTAAAAAGCTATTTAAAATTTTTGGCTGGTAAAAAATCTGCCTGGCTGGTAGTTTTTAAAATCTACCAGCCAAATTACTGGTAAGTCAAAAAGTTAATTTTGTTCCCTGGATTCACCTCTGAGAGGCCTCACTGTCTCCAGCAGTTGGAAGATTTGGTACGATGACTCCCTTGAGCTGGAGTACTAAAGAACCTAATCAGGGATTTCCAACTAAATTCTCTCCATACTGGTGAACTTGATGTTTTCGCTTGTACTTCGCTTCAATAATTGCTCAATATAGTGCCGAACTTGAAGAAATCTGTAAAAATCTTCATTTTTCAAACCATGCTGCATCTTCAGATATTGAAAGCTCTTCATGGGCCCCTGATGTAAAAAGGTACAATATGCTGTTAGGCCCTAGATTCTCCCACCCTATAAACCTTACGTCCATTCTTTTGGGTACAAAATCTGGGTCATACGCACATCATCCCAAAACTTTTATGGCTTCTTTAAAAAAAAAAATGGGCTATTACCTTACTCCACAACTTAAGTGGTAAACTAATCCATGGATTTCCCAACTCCATTAAATCATTCAACAAAACCCAATTGCAGCTTGAATTGGATACTCTTCTGTTACAGCCATCTGAGAGAGGCATATCTAACTATAGAGACATATTTAACTATAGAGAGACATATTTAACTATAGAGAGACATATTTAACTATAGAGAGACATATTTAACTATAGAGAGGCATATTTAACAATAGAGATACATATTTAACTATAGAGAGACATATTTAACTATAGAGAGACATATTTAACTATAGAGAGGTATATTTAACAATAGAGATACATATTTAACTATAGAGAGGCATATTTAACAATAGAGATACATATTTAACTATAGAGAGACATATTTAACTATAGAGAGACATATTTAACTATAGAGAGGTATATTTAACAATAGAGATACATATTTAACTATAGAGAGGCATATTTAACAATAGAGAGACATATTTAACTATAGAGAGGCATATTTAACTATAGAGACATATTTAACTATAGAGAGGCATATTTAACTATAGAGACATATTTAACTACAGAGACATATTTAACTATATAGAGACATATTTAACTATAGAGAGGCATATTTAACTATAGAAACATATTTAACTATAGAGACATATTTAACTATAGAGACATATTTAACTATAGAGAGGCATATTTAACTATATAGAGACATATTTAACTACAGAGAGACATATTTAACTATAGAGACATATTTAACTATAGAGACATATTTAACTATAGAGACATATTTAACTAAAGAGAGGCATATTTAACTATAGAGACATATTTAACTATAGAGACATATTTAACTACAGAGACATATTTAACTATAGAGACATATTTAACTACAGAGACATATTTAACTATAGAGACATATTTAACTACAGCGACATATTTAACTATAGAGAGGCATATTCACACTTGTGTTTTCCCTGCCAAATATAATTCTAGATTGCTAACATGAAGAAGAAGAAAAAATGAAATAGTCTACATGCCAGTGTGATTGGCTCATTATTAACTCATTCAGTGAAGAAAACACTGTAATGGTCTCTCTCTTTATCCTCCAGCCTTTCATGTGCATCCACTCATCCTTTAACTCTACTCTACTCTCTCTACTACCAGACCCATCCAAAAATAGCCAACAACAGATATCACTTCCTCCCTTTCCTCTCTTCCAAACCATCGACACACTCATCCATCAACACTACAGTACAGTCTGTATGGCTATCAGGCCTATAGGGCTAAAATATACTAACACTACAGTACAGTCCGTGTGGCTATCAGGCCTATAGGGCTAAAATAATTATACTAACACTACAGTACAGTCCATGTGGCTATCAGGCCTATAGGGCTAAAATAATTATACTAACACTACAGTACAGTCCATGTGGCTATCAGGCCTATAGGGCTAAAATAATTATACTAACACTACAGTACAGTCCATGTGGCTATCAGGCCTATAGGGCTAAAATATACTAACACTACAGTACAGTCCGTGTGGCTATCAGGCCTATAGGGCTAAAATAATTATACTAACACTACAGTACAGTCCATGTGGCTATCAGGCCTATAGGGCTAAAATATACTAACACTACAGTACAGTCCGTGTGGCTATCAGGCCTATAGGGCTAAAATAATTATACTAACACTACAGTACAGTCCGTGTGGCTATCAGGCCTATAGGGCTAAAATAATTATACTAACACTACAGTACAGTCCATGTGGCTATCAGGCCTATAGGGCTAAAATATACTAACACTACAGTACAGTCCGTGTGGCTATCAGGCCTATAGGGCTAAAATAATTATACTAACACTACAGTACAGTCCATGTGGCTATCAGGCCTATAGGGCTAACATAATTATACTAACACTACAGTACAGTCCATGTGGCTATCAGGCCTATAGGGCTAAAATATACTAACACTACAGTACGGTCTGTATGGCTATCAGGCCTATAGGGCTAAAATATACTAACACTACAGTACAGTCTGTATGGCTATCAGGCCTATAGGGCTAAAATATACTAACACTACAGTACAGTCTGTATGGCTATCAGGCCTATAGGGCTAAAATATACTAACACTACAGTACAGTCTGTATGGCTATCAGGCCTATAGGGCTAAAATATACTAACACTACAGTACGGTCTGTATGGCTATCAGGCCTATAGGGCTAAAATATACTAACACTACAGTACAGTCTGTATGGCTATCAGGCCTATAGGGCTAAAATATACTAACACTACAGTACGGTCTGTATGGCTATCAGGCCTATAACTAGGGCTATGAGATTGGTGGTTTCAGTGAAGGGGCTTCATTAGTCTAGACAAGCACAATTCAATTAGATTTCAATTAGTCTTAACGGTGGAGGTCAGTGGGCTCTTCAGTAATTAAGCCGAGCGAGTTGGGCTCAGCTGAGGCCGAGATGGGCAGGGCCTTCTAGATGGCTGGATGGGCACAGTACACAACTCCCCTGGGAAGGGGAGGGGGGGGGGGGGTGGTCTGCCAACACATCCCCACTGACCTTGATTCACACCACACACACACACACTCACAGGGGAGAGAGAGAAAGGAGAGGGATACTGATCTGACACACACACACACACACACACACACACACATGCAAACTCAGAGCTGCGCATGCAGGCACCGACACTCAAATGCACACATACTGTACACTCACACAAATGCACGTATTCTCTCAATCACACAAAGATAAACACACATATACACACACACCCACACACACCCACACACACAGACAGATACACACACACACACACACACAGATAAACACACACACACACACACACACATACACACACACACACACACACACACACACACACACACACACACACACACACACACACACACACACACACACACACACACACACACACACACACACACACACACACACACACACACAGATAAACACACACGGATAAACACACACAGATTGAAGCCATGGAGGGGGACGGAGGGAGAAGATACATACTGGTCTGACACACACAGAGGGGGAGGCAGAGGGATGGATGGAGAGAGAGAAGAGAAAGAAGGAGCAGAGAGATGGACATTGAAAGAGGGAGACGGCTGCTGATTGAAAGAGACAGAGAGGGGGGAAAGAGAGAGACAGAGAGAGAGAGAGAGAGAGGCGTTCTGGGTCTGCTGTAGTCAACACAGTCTGTCTAACAGATCTGTCCTGTGTGCCGTCCATCAGGCCTAGGGGCTGTGTTAATAGTGCTGCTACCATCTGCTACTGCGCACACACACACACACACACGCACACACACACACACACACACACACACACACACACACACACACACACACACACACACACACACACACACACACACACACACACACACACACACACAGACACACACACATAACGTTGGCGAGTTACGTCAGAACACAAAGTTCTGGAATACAGTTCAGGATTATAAGAGATATCTGACTGGACTAGAGGTGTCAACATGGTGTTTCGTTTATAGTTCCAGCACCACGGTGCCATCGCAGGAGAAATCTGTCCTGCATATTTCATAATACTTCATACTGTTATTGTGCTTCATGATTAAACGCTGTGGTTGAATTGGCAAACTTGAAGCCGTGTGTCCCACACTGAGAACAAGACGTTCCTGTCTTTGTAATAATAATCTCAGCCGTGTAAATAATGTTTCCTGCTGCGGGGAAGAGTTTCCCTTTGTCAAGAGATCACCCGCTACTGAGTCATCAGAAAAGATAGGGGGGGGGGGGGGGGCTGGGTGGCGCAGCGGACTAAGCGCTCGTCACCAACGCAAGAGACACCGGTATCGAATCCGGCTGTCAGCATTGCCTCCAGCTTGGGCCGGCCGTCATACTGACTCAATTGCCAGAGTCAGCGGGAGGAGAGTCAGCGGGAGGAGAGTCAATGGGTGGTAGTCTGGTCGTTGTAAACAGCGACTCCTACAGGTCGGTTGGGGGACGCCTGCACAGCAAAGACAGGAAATGGAATGGAAATGGAAAATGGCGGGGGCAGTGTGAGCCTCCCACACGTTACTCCTCGCCAATGAGAGTCCGCGCTGGCAGGTGAAAAGATGTGACTGGCTGCCTCCACATGTATCGGAGGGGACATATGATGGGCTTCTATCCTCCCTACGACCGGCCAGTGGGGGGCACATGCGAGCAACGATCAGGACAGGGGAGGGAGAATTGGCACGAGAGGTAAATTGGGATGGGAGAAAAATCACAGAAAAAGGAGGAGAAAAAAGTAGATAAAAAAAAGAACTATCCTACATGTCTGTGATCAGTATATAGAACTATGCTTCATGTTTGTGATCAGTACATAGAACTATCCTACATGTCTGTGATCAGTACATAGAACTATCCTACATGTCTGTGGTGGTCAGTATATAGAACTATCCTACATGTCTGTGGTGGTCAGTATATAGAACTATTCTACATGTCTGTGGTCAGTATATAGAACTATCCTACATGTCTGTGGTCAGTAGAACTATCCTACATGTCTGATCAGTACATATATGCCTTTTTCACATCTGAAACAACATAACGTTATCTGTGGCTTGTTAAGTCATATTGTGAATCCAATGTGTTTCCTTAAACCTTGACTAAACCATCTCAGTTTGTTGATTGTTTTATTAGAATATAGACTCAGTTGTTTGTGCCTTATGGACTTGTTTGTACCAATGAGTTACCATATTTACGTTGCACCATTTGGAGAGCTAGGAGGCTACCGTAGGAAGGACTCAGTTTGGAGAGCTAAGAGGCTACTGTAGGAAGGAACTCAGTTTGGAGAGCTAGGAGGCTGTAGAAGGAACTCAGTTTGGAGAGCTAGGAGGCTGTAGAAGGAACTCAGTTTGGAGAGCTAGGAGGCTGTAGAAGGAACTCAGTTTGGAGAGCTAGGAGGCTACTGTAGGAAGGAACTCAGTTTGGAGAGCTAGGAGGCTGTAGAAGGAACTCAGTTTGGAGAGCTAGGAGGCTGTAGAAGGAACTCAGTTTGGAGAGCTAGGAGGCTACTGTAGGAAGGACCTCAGTTTGGAGAGCTAGGAGGCTACTGTAGGAAGGAACTCAGTTTGGAGAGCTAGGAGGCTACTGTAGGAAGGAACTCAGTTTGGAGAGCTAGGAGGCTACTGTAGGAAGGAACTCAGTTTGGAGAGCTAGGAGGCTACTGTAGGAAGGAACTCAGTTTGGAGAGCTAGGAGGCTACTGTAGGAGGAACTCAGTCTGGAGAGCTAAGAGGCTACTGTAGGAAGGAACTCAGTCTGGAGAGCTAGGAGACTACTGTAGGAGGAACTCAGTTTGGAGAGCTAGGAGGCTACTGTAGGAAGGACTCAGTCTGGAGAGCTAGGAGGCTGTAGAAGGAACTCAGTTTGGAGAGCTAAGAGGCTACTGTAGGAAGGAACTCAGTTTGGAGAGCTAAGAGGCTACTGTAGGAAGGAACTCAGTTTGGAGAGCTAGGAGGCTACTGTAGGAAGGACTCAGTTTGGAGAGCTAAGAGGCTACTGTAGAAGGAACTCAGTTTGGAGAGCTAGGAGGCTACTGTAGGAAGGAACTCAGTTTGGAGAGCTAAGAGGCTACTGTAGGAAGGAACTCAGTTTGGAGAGCTAAGAGGCTACTGTAGGAAGGAACTCAGTTTGGAGAGCTAGGAGGCTACTGTAGGAAGGACTCAGTTTGGAGAGCTAGGAGGCTACTGTAGGAAGGAACTCAGTTTGGAGAGATAGGAGGCTACTGTAGGAGGAACTCAGTTTGGAGAGCTAGGAGGCTACTGTAGGAAGGAACTCAGTTTGGAGAGCTAAGAGGCTACTGTAGGAAGGAACTCAGCTTGGAGAGCTAAGAGGCTACTGTAGGCAGGACTCAGTTTGGAGATCTAGGAGGCTACTGTAGGCAGGACTCAGTTTGGAGAGCTAAGAGGCTACTGTAGAAGGAACTCAGTTTGGAGAGCTAGGAGGCTACTGTAGGAAGGAACTCAGAGTTCAGAGTCAAAGTGACAGAGACAAGTAAACACAGCTCTAGCCTAAAGCTAACATCGGTTACCTCATTCTTGAACATAACATGTGTTTTCAACTGTATGGAACCATTTATTTCCCAATGTAATGTATCCAACATTAGTATCTGCCCACACACAGTCTCGTCATCGTTGACTGTCATGTTTGGTGCATTTGCATTCTTTTGCTAACAAGAGCTGACATCTTTCCAAAGTTTTCTCCACTAAGTTAGGCTACACGTGGTAACGTTATATACAGGGTCAGAACGTAGGCTCACATAATGTTACCTTTTTTGCTACAACAATGCGGTGAAGCAAGAGAGAAAGGGAAATAGAGACCGACTATAGCGCAAGATTCATAACAGCCGTTGTGTAATTCAATATCATACTGTTATCGGGGACACGTGAGGACCATTATCATGGCCACATGCGCGATACGTGATCATACAGTCCTATCGCCCAAGCCTAGATTTCAAAGTGTCGTTTGCGTCACTTGCAACGCGACACAACTCAACAACACCAATTCCAGTGTGACGGAAGAGCATCATTTACATTTACATTTACATTTAGTCATTTAGCTGAACGCTTTTATCCAAAGCGACTTACAAGTTCTGTACGACAAGTCATCAGGAAGGGCACAACTCTATCAGCTGAGTAACAATGTTCATCAAAGTGTTGCGTGTTACAGCTGAGTAACAATGTTCATCAAAGTGTTGCGTGTTACAGTGTAGGTTAGTTTATTAGGACAAGTGCATGACAGTAAGGTTAGTTAGGGTTAGATTATTATTTTATTATTATTATTTTTTTGAATTTCAGATAATGGTTGAAGAAGTGCGTCTTTAGTCGAGGGGCGAAAGATACCATCAGAGCGGCTAACGTTAGCTGATAGCTAAGCGAATCCATTTAGTTAGCTTAGCTAATCAATTTGTTTAACGGTAAAAACGTAATGATAAGCTAACATTAGTGTCGTGGTTTTGACGCAGGAATGTGTAGCATACAAGATCATCATTGTGGCGTTAGGTGATGACATGTTTGAGGCCGGTTTGTCTCATTCTCTGCTAAGCTGTTAGTACAACTCCTTATATGGGTGTCAACTACCGTTAACGGTAGCTAACGCCGTTACCACAGAAAGCCATGTAGATAGGTTGGTGATGTCTGGACACACACATCTGATCAGATCACTCAAACAAATCAGATCGGCCTGCAGTCTGAAGAGAGCCTGGTGGTCGGGTCAGATACCATGCAAAGTGACTGATTTAGAGGCGGCATGAATGCATAGAAAGTCAAACCGATGCAGCTCGAGCAAGAATGGAGCAAATAGGTACGTATATATTTATAATATAGGTATATCTTAACAAGGAATATGAAATCGACTGAATGCTCTGCGACGTATAGGTGTCGAATATGTTTCATTTAGAAATGATCACGTTTTTTGTCAACAATGCCACTGTTGAGATCAAACTCAATACCCTGTCTCCACAACCAGTTCCGCTTATAGTTATC
>NW_028170917.1:0-103243 GCF_963971535.1 Notolepis coatsorum | reverse complement strand
TTTACTCTTGTATTATTAGGTTTGTATACTTGTACTTTTTACTCCTTACATTTAAAATGCAGACCTACAAAGTACAAATCTCACAGGTCCAACCATTTTAACTGGTCTTCGAGGACAACACCAAGGTTCTTGGCGGTCGGGGACACATGCATTCTTGACTGTGATGGAAAGGTCGTCAGGGGGGAGGATTTGGCCGGCAGGTGAAGCAATTCTGTTTTGCTTAGGTTCAGTTTGAGGTGGTTGGTCGTCATCCAGGCGGAGATATCGGACAGACAGGCCAAGATCCACTCAGAGATGTGGATGTCTGAGGGAGGGAAGGAGAGGAAAAGTTGAGTATCATCGGTATAGCAATGATACGAGAAGGCATGAGGTGTGATAATGTTACACAGAGATTTAGTGTACTGTAGAGGGAGAAGAGAAAGGGGTCCTAGGACCGAGCCCTGGTGGACACCCGTGCGCAGGGGGCGGGTGGCCGACAGGGTTCCTCTCCATGACACTTGATAGGAGCGGTCATTGAGGTATGATGTCAGCCATGTCAGCGCAGAGCCAGCCACTCCAATTCCTGCGAGGGATACAAGGGGGATCTGATGGTTGACTGTGTCGAATGCTGGAGATAGGTCTAGGAGAATCAGGGTAGAGGAGAGGCCTTTCGCTTTTGTGTGTGTGTGTACTTAAGTACTAAAAAGTAAAAGTTTAAACTTTTTTTTATTGCAGGGGATAGACCAGGGGTCTCAAACTCATTCCATCATGGGCCAAGTTTTCATTTTAACTATACATTGCACCAGGTGAGTTAGTTGAAGAGGTGAGCCAATTAGTGAAATCATCAGCTGGTGTTTATTCAAGGCTGGAATGAAGCCAAGCATACACTCTGCCCACAATGGAATGTGTTCTGCAATAGACCATGCTGAAATTAGCGTCTGTTTTTTTATGCGTCAGGTTTCACATTGTCATGCCGCCGTGTCAGATGCTTCATCAAATTACATTACAAATTACAGAAATCCAATAGGAATAATTTAACCCTTCAGATGAAAAACCATATGTATGTCTGTTAGTAAAAAAGAAAGAAAAAAGTATTGTATTTGCAGTTGTGAAGTCAATCCAAATCACTTGAAGTGGGAATGTGATACATGGCCTGAATGTACTCAACCGCTGCTGTCTTTGCTGTGGATGTTGATAGAATGGCCCTGTTTTTCAATGTGTACATAATGTAAAGATCTGTAGAAGCAGACATCTACTCTGACAGATCTATAGAGATAAACTTTAAACAGATGTATGTATGTATGTATGTATGTGTGTCTCCAGTCAGACTGTGCAGACAAGGGCCTTTATCAGCTGCCAAGGTCATTACCACCACAGCAGAGAAGTGAAGGGTAGCCACAGCGTTTGATTTGGCTATGGGGAGATAGAATGGGACGTTAGTGTGTCAAAGGTGACCAGAGCGCCATTGCCATGGTATCGTGTCACTTAGTAACGAGACATGGGGCGGGGCTACGAGGATGGCCCCGTTGCTAGGGGAAAGACGCTATGAGCTGTGAGTTTCTTCCGGGGTAAGTTAGACTAAGACACGAGGCTGAGACGTGTAGACATGGACAGAGACCTCAGGAGCTAGAGGGTGGGAGGAAGGGACGCATGGCCCCACCCTCCGGTTGCCACGAGCTAGCTTTGGCTAACAGGGAAGGCTTTTTGGATAACAGCCACCGACAGGAGAGATCATTAGAATAATGAATTTAGTTTCTTCAAAGACTTTTCAAGGACCTTTCAGAACTGTGTTTCCACCTTGTACAGAATATGTTTATGAGAATAAACATCAACACCAGGAGAGGTATCCTGCTTCTAGTGTCTAGTTTTTCCTTTTTGAGACAAATGTATCCACGGGGTAAAAGGGAGGGTATCAGTCAGTACGATAAGAAAGAGATAAACACAATGCAGAAAACTTCACGGAACCACAGGTGACGAGGTGATACTGGCTGATTATCGAAGAATCCAACAATGTGTACAACACATCTTTAGAACTTATCTCCACCAGAGGGAAGATATGTTTGATTGATTGATTGATTGAAAACTTTATTAACAGATTGCAGAATGGGTACAATACAGTACAGCTCAATACAAACAACTGCTAAGAGGATCAAGACCAGAAAAATATTTTCGTCTTGTTTACATAAGGGTCCTCCATTTTCAATTCATCAGGAGAAGGGGAACCAATGTTGCAATTGGTTGCGTGTGTGTGTGGGGGGGGGGGGGGGGGGGGGGGGGTCTTTTGAAGATATTGACCAATGAACTTCAAAAGGGCATATGGCCCAGCACATAAATACTCACAAAACAGACTCAAATCACAGAACGTATTTCTCGCAGTTGCAATGGCTCTGCTCCCCCACATGCTTTCTATCAACAGACAGCTATTGAACGTGTAATGTTGCTGCTCTTTGGCTAGTAGCTGACATGACCTTGCTCTGACCTGCCGCATGCACATAAACAAAATCTAACGTTATAGAAGAAGAAAAAAAAATACATTGCACGGTAATGCAGCATTACTTGGATTAGTAACTGTAATATAATTACTATTTTGGAAATCGTAAAGCTGTATTTTGCTCCTTACTGGTAAAGTAATACAAATACAAGTTACTATTACAACAGCAAGTACTGCCCAACACTGTGTCTGCCCTCCAAGGTGACGTAAGAGGCCTTTCAATCTCTCGCTTTTCTTCTGCCTTTTTCCAGCCGTACCCCTTTCATTTGTTTTCAATCTCTCTCCCTGACCTGTTCCTGTTTTTCTATCTCTGTCTTCCATTCCTCCTCATTTTCTCCCTCCTCCTCCTCCTCCTCTGCTCCCCCATACTGCACTGCGGCAGGGCTCTGGGGCGTGTGGGTTGACAGGCTGAGCTCTGGGAGGTCGAGAGGGCAAGGGCAGCATTTGCAGACTGGGGGGGGGGGACAAAAAGCTGAGGCAGCACGGCCTTGTATGAGAACACAGTCTGCAGGAGCAGCAGGGCCAGGCAGAGCCACAGAGAGCCACGACCTTGAGCCGTGAGCGGGAGAAACACACACAAATCTATCTACTCTGGACATGGGCTCGCGGTCCCCTGTGCCCTGGGCTACGTGAGCGCTGATTGGCATATGGCGTTTTGCTCAAAACGGATTAGAAACGATCCCTCATGTATTATTCCCGAAAGCCCAGGATATTGCACTGCGGCATTGAGGGAAGCGATAAGCTAATTTGTGTTTTTATCATATCCACATTTAATTGATATTCATGAATGCAGTAATTCAAATGCCACAAAGGGTTTGCTGCAATGCAAAACAATTAGATTTAGATTATTAATTACTATTATAATCATCCCATAGGTGACATGTGGTGTGTTTGTGCAATGTGCTCGCACATGTGTGTGTGTGTGTGTGTGTGTGTGTGTGTGTGTGTGTGTGTGTGTGTGTGTGTGTGTGTGTGTGTGTGTGTGTGTGTGTGTGTGTGTGTGTGTGTGTGTGTGTGTGTGTGTGTGTGTGTGTGTGTGTGTGTGTGTGCAAGCACTTGAGTGCATGTGTTTTAATACATTATTGGTTGCATAGATTTGGGTATATGAGATCCATATTTGCCCAGCAGTCCTTTCCATCCGATGTTTCTTTGTGGCTTATGGGATGCAAATACAGTAATATAGTTGAATATTCCCTGAGGAAAACAATAGAAATGTTGCAATATTCTGTAGTGTGTGCCTAATCCTACATGTATGTGTTCCTGTGCCCAGGCCTCATTACTGTATGACTGCTGGCAGTGTGGAACATTACATCCGGCTACTTAGCCACAAACCAATGAAAAGTAAGAAGAAAAGCTGTCAGCTCCTGTCTGTACAAGCTGACTAAAATGTACCCCACAGTGCACACAAAGTAGATTTCAGTTGTCTTCAGTCAGCTTCTACAGACAGCAGCTTGACCCCGTTGACTTTGGGTTTCTGGCTAACTCACCAGCTAGTATGAGGAACAGCATGGGTTTTTGTACAAGAGTCAGACTCCAATCAACAACACCATTAGCAAATAGCAAATATGGCTACAGTTGCAAAAATTAGAACTATCCCTTTAACTCTGAGATGTACAGTACTGTATATGAGAAGATATGCTAATGTCCTGCACAGGCCTGTACTAATAGCTACTAATAGTAGCCCATGTGTAGGCCTATATAGCATTTCCCCACTAGCTTCATACGCCAACTATAATCCACTGACTCAAACACATGATTCGACATATGTTTTAGTGTAAATGTTGTAGCATTTTCGATCAAATATGTTCACCTCAATACACCTTTGAGCATGCGCCGCAACAAGCTATCGTTTCTAACCGCCCTGGGGCCTGTTCGTGAAAGCAGTAGGCCGCTACTTATTTGAACGGCAACGTGACGAGGAGATTCATCACCATCTCCGTGGCGTTCTGGTGGCAAGCAGCTGCACCACTAATGCTCCTGCTTTACTGATGTTCTCTGCTCTCCCTGGCGGCCATCGTAATGGCGACGCCAACCGCTGTGCCTATTTAAATATGTATCTTTCCTGGCAGCCGGCTCGGGTTCTGGCGGACGCAAGAGAATTCCCATTGTTCTCACAAACACATTTGTGCTTGTTCACTCCTGCGGGAGCGCACATACTCTTGTTCACCCCTGCGGGAAGGCGCACACTCCCGAGAGAGTCTTGAGAACGAACGCGGACGAAACGCGACGGATTCCATTGTATCCCCGTAAACGCCGTGTTGTCTTTCAGTTCTCCACAGAGTGAGTTTGTGTCTTCATGCTGGGAGATTATTGGGGGAGAGAGCGTTCCGGGCTTTTTATGCTGTAACTACAGAGCGTGCGGTGATGAGGTATGATGTACAGCGGCGCTCTCCGCTGGGTGAGTGCCTCCACGGGACACACCGCTCGTTTTCCGGATTGCGTATGAATACGTGCGGGGGGAAAGATTGGAGAGTGATGATGATTTATGTGATGGTAGAAAGCTGCAGCTGTGAATACATTTGCAGAGAGGCTGCGAGTGAGAAGGTGCATTAGTCCAAAGTCCTTACCGCTCCTGTGACACCTGGAAGAGATGACGGTTATTCAGGGGAACATTTGACGAGTTCCATCGTTACCTTTGCAGCACTATCTTTGTGCCATGAAGGACAAAATGTTGTGCTGTAACTCAGGGTGGTGTCGCTCCGTGGTTTAAAGGGGCACTTCACCGGAAACAATGCTGGTTTATTTTGCACATAATCTCACACACATCGGAAAACTCTAAACAGTTTTGCACACATTCATTTAGTTTGAGTTTCCAAGTTTCAAGTTTCTTTATTAGTTGTCATACAGACAAGTACAGAATACTTTTATATAAAATGCTTCTTTCTGTTTTGCTCCAGCGATTGTGCTAGATAAAAATAGATAAGTATAAAAAGTATAGTAAGTATAAAATAGAAGTCAAGTACGTAGACAAAAAGTGTTCAATATATACATATACAATGTACAATGCCAGTTGACAGTTATTGAGAGTAGATGGGTTTGAATGTGGCCACAGTGATGTCATCAGGGACGTTGAATCCATGAAATGAAAAAATTGCTTTTCATCTAGCTGTAATTAACACAACGCAATGATTCAATGTCCCCGCTGACATCACTTCAAACTCGTTTAATCTCAATAACTGTCAAACTAAATGAATGTGTGCAAAACGGTTTAGAGTTTTTAGACGTGTGTGAGATTATATGCAAATCGGTTTTTTCGCCCCTTTAAGTGTTTCTGTGCATTGTATCAGAAATACTATATTCTATATGATGATGATGATGATGATGATGATGATGATAATGATGATCATTTTCTTTTATTTTCATGTCATGCAACACAAAGTGCCCAACCCCTTGAGTCACCAAATAAATACAGTTACAGTGGTCAAACTATTTCATTACATTTCAATTTAATTACAGAATTACAGATTATTATACAACTCGGTCTTAAACCCCCAAAAATACTCTGCCTTCTCTCCCAAGCGCGGCAAATAGAATCTGCCACAAAAAAGGTCCCCTTCCTGAAGCGCAGCACGTGATGCGGCCCCTTTCAGCGGCAACAGCACATCTTTCCCGAGGACTAGGGGATGGAAAGAGACGCAGAAGGAAATGGAGGTTCATTCGGATGTGCTGACACATGTGCAAATAACGCTGGTCAGAGAAGCGTTCCATATATCACCGGAATGAATTTTGTTTCATCAATCGCTTGGATTTCAGACGATTCATCTGTGTGAGTTATGGCTCCCATAGAGAAGATGCTGATAGGGGGGGGCGGGGTGTAGGGGTGGGGGTGTACCTATACCTCCACCTCCACCTCGACTGCACGTTTCGAATCTTACTGCAACTGTTCTTTTGGTTTTGCTTGTCTGAGCCCATGTAGCGACGTGTCCTCCGAGACGGAAGACATGAGGTTGAAGCAATTCGGTGTGGGAGGAATTGGAACCTGCTTTGGCACCGGTGAGGAATGGGCAGAGACAGGCCTGGGATACCAGATGGCGATGAATCTGTAATCAGAATTCTCTGGTGTGAAATGAGGGGGGGGGGGACGACTGGTGGAATGCAATCTTGCCTCAGCTTCAACTGGCATCCTCTCAAAAGCATTTGTTTATCTGGCCAAAGGTTGCAGCAGTCAAACCTGCTTTCTACGGGGAGAAATACCGCGTTGCTTCGGTATCAATCTCCACAGAGAACAACGGCACTTTCGAGGAAAGCGCAGTCGAACACCGCTAGACTGTAGCTATACGGTTGTCGATGGCGACTACCGCTCACATCGAGACAAGGCAATCGTCTGCCTAATTAGACTCAAAATAGGTTAAGGGACAGACAAATACATTTGAACCGCATTTGAACAAGGGCGAGCCTTTAATGGCTCCCGAATGGAGAGCGGGGTCTATGGCTCCCGTCCCCAGAGGGACTCACCTGTGATTTAGCCCCGTCACCTATGTGTGACACCATGGCACGGAGGCATCGTCTGCTCCCTCCCGTGTGACCCCAGATGCTCCCGCTCCCCCAGGAGGGTGCATAATTGCCTAATTAAATGGAGAGACAACGGCCCCAGCGTACCTCATTAAATATGTCGCTCCGTCAGTTCCTGCTTTTCCAGTTCCTCTAAAAGACATCCCCCCCCTCCTTCGCCAATCCTGGCAGGAAAGGTCAAACAGAGACTGAGGTGTGTTTAGCCGCCTCCCACTGGTTTTCTTTGTGCCAGAGTTGGAATCACTTATCATAGATATGTTTCCTCCTCCTTTTGTTCCCCGTTCATTTTTGTGAAAATGTATAATATAGTTACGTCCAGGGCTTGACATTAACTTTTTGGCTCACTAGCCACTGTGGCTAGTGGTTTTCCAAAGTCACTAGCCACTCAGCATTTTCACCAGCCAAAAATCCCAGCACTCGTGCCCCCACCCAAAATGTGTCAGTAGTGTGGTGTGTGATAAAATAACATCTAATCCAATAACATCTGTCCCCACCCGAACATCCCACCCACCCAGACAGTCACACTTTACATTCTCTGTTCCTCTGTAGCCATTTGTGTAATGACAGTATAACAAGTATTGTACTTAGTCATTGTTGCAATGTACTTACTGCATTGAATTGACTCAATACCTAGGAATAAAGTCAGGGTTAGGATTAGGAATATAGTTAGGGTTATTGTTAATGTTAAGGAAGTGTAATGCGGTAAGTACACTGTGTTACAATGAGTATGTAATTACAAAAACTAAGTACAAACTTAATTAATTAAATTGTAGAGCACTGTGATATATTGTTACCAATATTTGCTTTGATGTCTAGTCCTCTATTCAGTGTGTGTGTGTGTGAGAGAGAGAGAGAGAGACAGAGACAGAGAGAGAGACAGACAGAGAGAGACAGAGACAGAGAGAGGACGTCAGAGAGAACATATGGAATTCAATGGAAGAACAGAACACAGAAGAATAGAACACGGTAGAATAGAATGGCTAGGAAACTAGCCATGTTTGATCTGAATGGTAAATAGACTGCAATTATATAGCAGCGTTTAACCAAGAAAGAGGCATCTGGGGCAGCTGTCCATGGTGCTGAGAGCTAACTCAGAGACCGTGCAGTGATAATGTGCAGCATATAATATAATATTATTTGCAAGTGCTATCTTGACTGAGAGGGTGGCCAGGACGGTGTTAGTCTCGAGCCCTTATGCTTAAATGAATGTGGCTAGCTAGCTAACAAACACCGTAATATTAGTTTAATAATACACGTTACATAATATATGTTAGTTTGTTTACTTACTCGCACATCCACAAATAGTCGGTCTCGGTCTCATTCTCTTTTCTGTTTGTCGATGGTTTGGTTCACCCGGTCTTTTCACAATATTCCACCACATTGTAACGTTAGCTAACTGTCTGTAAAGTAAACTATGGATGAGTCGGTCGCACTAACCAGTTGAGCTATTAACGTTAACAGCGTTCGTTCAGCTGTCAGCTGTCACACAGAAGCAACACGACATGTGCGATAGGGTGAAGTGGATGGGCCAATGGAATGAGCACACTGTGCGCACCCAGTCCTCGTGGGAGTTGTAGTATTATATAGTATCACCCGGATTGACTTAATTATTCCAGATGCCTTTTGTAGACTACAATGTATTTTTTTCCTAGAAAAAAATGGCACCCGCATTCACCCGCCAATGACGAATTATACCCGCATTGGGCGGGTGGGCAGGTGTCAATGTCAAGCCCTGGTTACGTCCGATCGGTAGGATGGTCTTCAGATGCCTATTTACAACAATATCTTTTTTTTTTGTTGTTGAGAGGGATGGGATTGTCATACTCAGTGTTGGGACAGTAACTGACAGTAACGCCATTACTTTAAAAATTCAATAACCCAATTACCGTTACTAAATGGTTCGTTACTGCGTTCTTTTTATGAAGATTGGTAGCGAGCTGCAGTGCAGTCCTGAGTGACTCCTGTGTCACATGCGGAGACACGTTGTGGGCGTGTTTGTGTTTACTCTAGTCTAGACTGTCATGGCCGCGCCCACTAAGTCGAGTTTTTACATTGAGATATTCTCACTATTTCTCTTTTGTCGAGCAGAAAAAAACGTTTTAGTTAAATGTAAATTGTGTCTTGGCTCTACTGCCCAAAACAGCAATTCAAATCTGTTGAAGCACCTGGAGAAACAACATGCTTCAACGAAGCTAGTAGCCGAGTCTATAAGCCCCGAACTCATCCGACTCATTCGAAGCCACTCCACCCAAGCAACAGCGGCTGGATTTTAACCGAGGGACTGCTAGCCAGGGAAAACTTGATCAAGCAATTGCACGGTATGTTGTAGAAAACATGCAGCCTATTTCTACAGTGGAGTCTGTAATAAAATAGGGAATTAGGGCTGACCCCTATTAGTCGATTAGTCGACTAATTGGTTGAAAGGAGCTGTAGTCGACTGCCAACCTCTTAGTCGAATACAAAAAATATATATTTATAAAAAAAATTATTATAATTTTTTTTATCATTCTTTCCAAAAGAAAAGAGGCCTAGAAGCGTGGCTAACGCTAATGGCACGCATACCAGAGGCTAACTGCCTAAGAAAACTGGCACAGAGGCTCTGAAAGAGGATTTCACCCATCTAATGAACACACTAGACTAGACAAATATCAAGATGTATCCATCAGTGGACCAATCGCATGCTTTTGCAGAGGACAAGACGCCTTCAGTCGACTCCTTCAGACATTAAGCACCCCCACAGCCCAAATGGAATGAATTTTTTTTTAAGAATATATATATATATATATTTTTTTTTTGTCGACTAATAGTCGACTAACGGCAAATTTTGCCCAATCATAGTCGACTATCCAAATCCTTAGTCGGGGACAGCCCTAAATGGGAGCAATTGAAATAATGTTGTTTTTGTTTTTTAAGTAACTTTTCACAGTAACGCATTACTTTTTGGTGTACAGTAAGTAATCAGTAAACTAACTGAGTTACTTTTGAAATGAAGTAACTAGTAATGGTAACTAGTTACTATTTTTCAGTAACTAGCACAACATACTACAGCTAACTTTGGGGAACGAAATTTCCCTGAAATTAAACCATTTCCTCATTGACTGCAATGCATTCTGCGTTTTTTTCTCTTCCTGTTTTCGCTCGTGACTTTTCACCTAGATATGCAGATCCCCACGTGAGGTATCATTGTAAAGCCACACTCATTGGCTACAACCCTGTCCAATCATTTTCGAGATTGCCAAATGATTGACGGAGCTAGAGCCCCGGTAGTCGGGGTGGTAATAGAAAAAACGTACATGTACTTTGGCGCACGCCTCACATCGGCATGTAACTCGAGAACCGCTGAATGGATTTTGATGCCTGAAAGGGGACAAATAGGGCTTTAATTCTTTATATATATTGTATAAAAGAATGCAGACCTGAGCCGCTAGAGGTCGGCAAAGTGGCGCGTCGTGCCGGTGGGCAAATCGTCCTCAAAACATCCCGGGGCCGGGTCGGTGCCAGTTAAGAGGCTATGGTATATACGATTTTTTTATTTTTTATCTTATAAATAGAGCTCAGAACAACAACAAAAAAGCTTAGGAAAACGAGCGCTGGTATGAAAATAAGATAAGGGCTAAAAGTCAAGGCTCAGAGCTCAAAGTATGAGAGTCATATTCCCCAGGGGGTAGGAGAACCGCTCAGATCCAGTTGAAGTAGAGCGGGCATGGTTAGATGCCAGTCAACTGAGGGCGATGTAAAGTGGATCCATCGCACCTGTGTGGTAGTCAGCACCGGTTTGAGGAAGAATAGCCGCTGCAGTCTACGCTGTTAGCCACATCATGGACGGCACAGGGAATATCACACCACCTTGACCATCACACCACCTTGACAGGCCCAACGGGGCGGAACCAGGGCTGGTTGTATAGGGGAGAACGGGAATAGTTGTCACACTTTTTACTCTAGTGTGAATTGCTCATCATCAAAACATCTTTCAATAGTCATTCCTACATTAAATTTAAGCTTAAGATGTTGGCTTGAAATGTGTATCCCTCTCATTTTCCAACGTATTGTAACAAATAGTTAATCACCTATCAAAGACACTCTGACACATTGTGACAACCAACCCCATCATGGGGATCGTTGTCACACACTATGGGGTTGGTTGTCACCATGTGTTTTAATGGGAAAAATCTTAAAAAGAAGACAAGAAGGCCTTTTATTAGTTTTTATGTCTTATTCATATGTTGTTCTGCTATGTGTTCTTCTTTCTTATATATCCATTTGTATTCTATTCTTTTTAACTCTGTAGCACTCTGAGACTCTCAGGAATGTAGGGTGCGTTATAAATTAAATTTATTATTATTATTACAAGAAGGCAGAACTAAATTTGAAAGTTTAATTGCATTGACAAGTTGACAAATTGACTTAATGCATCTTAACATGAACATAAACAGGAAACACATCTTTAGGCCATCCTATATAACAAAATAAGAACACAATAAATCGGCCTAACAATAATAGCCTACACAACATGTGACAACCAACCCCAAAGAAAATGTGACGACCAACCCCAACTGGAATGTCTTGATAGCATCAACAACTAGTTAGCTAGCTAACAACAATCTAAACTATAGCTATCCCTTCACACTTTTTAACGGTAATAATTGTTTCATTATAAACCACTTGTGTAAAAGCCTAGAAGGAAAATACTGAGGAGCGGAATATTTACAAATGGACATGAAAAACACAAAAAGTCCTCTCACCTCAAGTTCAGCTGTTTCACTCCAAAGATGACAAGGTGAACTCTGACCCCAATTCTGGACATTTAAATACCAAAATATGGGAGACGAAATATAATGAATGTGACAACCTACCCATGTGACAACGTCCCCCATTCTCCCCTACCTGTATATCAACACACCATCACTCGAGACATCCACTCACAGAGAGACAGGGACAGGGGTTAGAGAGCTCCCGTGTTTGCAATGGGCAGACATAGGAGCAATAAATACATGTAATAAGCATATATATATATATATATATATATATATATATATATATATATATATATATATATATATATATATATTAGAGCTGGGCCGTTACCGGCGTTAACGTGCTGCGTTAATGCTATACTAGTATCGCGCGATAATATAATTAACGCATTAATCTAACATTTTTTTTTTTTTTTTTTTACCTTTATTTACCCAAGGTAGGTTCGCTGAGCACAGATGCTCTTTTTCAGGAACGCCCTGCTTCACATTCACACAGTTCCATTCACACCTGGGAGCTGCCCAGTACAACCACAGTTGACACCATTGGCCACTGAGCAACTCCACTGGAGCAGTTGATTCAAGCCATGTCACATAGTTCAAGTTTGAAATGATTCTTTCTGTTTTGCTCCTGAGAGTGCTAGATACTGTACTGTACTGGTAATATTATTTATTTGTGTTAACTTCTGAATAAAACAACTTATTAAACACAAGTACATCTTATTGAACATTATTTTGATATTTCATTACCAATTATCATAGCAAAACAGCTTTTTCAAACAGTCTGTAATGCATTTTGGAAACGGGAGATGGGCTCATGGTGTAATGGGCCACCTGGCCTGAGAAACATAAGGAGGAAAGAAAAAGTAAGGACTTACTTCTGGTCATTATTTGGGTAGAACACACATATTTTGAATGCCTTCGGCAGGTTTTTTTTTTTTTTTTGGGCCATTTTAATCTAGATTAATCTAGATTAAATCCAGGATTGCAGATAGATTAATCTAGATTACATTTTTTTTATCTATGCCCACCTCTAATATATATATATTAGTGCTGTCAGGCGATTAAAATTTTTTATCTAATTAATTACAGGATTTGTAATTAATTAATCTAATTAATCGCATTTTAATCGCATAACCATTTTATGCCTGATATTCTATATTCTATAATCATATTTCAAATTGCATGTGTCCGGATGGCAGAATTCAGTACTGTATCTACAAAACCTTCTGTTTAATCATCTTCCATCCATTAATTTGCTTAGATTTTTCAGGTCTGGTCAATTTGAGCATGGTGTTATTCACAGTCAAAGATTAAAAATTTTTTATTGATATTCTCATTTGGTTCATTACAATGTACTCAAAATAAAATGTTCATTCAATCAATCACCGCGCAGACACTGGAAATACATTCCCTGAGATTCATAGATGTCCCTAGAATCAGATACCAAGAACATGCAAATGGACCATATTAAAGAAAAATCTGTAAACGTGTATTCTACATTCATATGGAATGAATGATACAAAAAAAAATTGTAAAAAAAAAAAAAATTGTAATTAATTCTGAGTTAATTTTCATAACGCGATTATTTGCTGTGTAATTAATTAATCTAATTAACGCGATAAACTGACAGCCCTAATATATATATATATATATATATATATATATATATATATATATATATATATATATATATATATATATACATAGTAGCAATAGAATCAAAGTATATAAGAAAATGATTAAATTAAAGTAATAAATAGAACTAAGAACAAAGAGGCATAGGACTACATGCGCTGGTATACAGGATGAGATACAAGAAGATGGCTCAGGGCCATTTGCCCCGGGGGCAGGAGAACCACTCAGAACAGGTTGAACTAGAGCGGGATAGAGCTGTAGCCTGTAGGTCAGACTGAGGACGGCATGAAGCAGATCCATGGCGCCAGTGGTGGTCAGAACCAGTTTGAGGTAGAGCAGTTACTGCAATCTGTATGTCAACACAATATCACTCGATACATCCACTCAGCGAGACAGGGACAGGGGTTAGAAAATGTCCCATGTCTGCAATAAGCGACATGGGAGCAAATAAACAGACATCTGAACTAACCAGATTAAACTAAGGATCTATCCCCGACCAGGTGAGATCAGGCTGAAAGAGAGAGAAAAAAGATGGGTCTTAAACGACGATTTAAAAACTTCGACAGAGCAGGTGCCCCTGACGACGGCGGATCATTTATTCCACAGGTAGGGAGCAAGGTAGGCAAAGGCTCTGTGGCCAGCTTGAGACTTTACTAGCTGCGTTGCGTTTAATTGTGCTGATTGATATCTGTGGTGCTGATGTCTCTCCACAGAGTAGGCTATACCGAGGCTCCCTCTACTACGGTTGCAAAAGCTGAGAGAGGAGGGTTTCCTCTACACTCATGGTCGTTCTGTGCTCGAGATCCAACTGTTCGGTTAGAGTATTTCACAATGATGGGTCTTTCACATTCATCTCCAAACGCTCCCTCATTAGGGAAGTAAGAGCAATGAGAGTTTTCTCGCTCTTCAGGGACAGGAGTAACAGTTGTGTTTTTCCCGAACCTTGGTTACACTTTTTCTCTGTGTGTGTGTGTGTGTGTGTGTGTGTGTGTGTGTGTGTGTGTGTGTGTGTGTGTGTGTGTGTGTGTGTGTGTGTGTGTGTGTGTGTGTGTGTGTGTGTGTGTGTGTGTGTGTGTGTGTGTGTGTGTAAATCAAGAACAAAACAAAAACACCATAAAGTCCAAACATTTTTAAATAAATGCAAAATAAACCCAACGCGAAGGTAAGGAAAAACTCACTAAAACCTAGCAATATGAGAAAAATGCACCACAGGCAATGTGGAGGAGAGAAACCTTAGAAGGGCCATTCAAGGGGGGATCTCCCTTCTTAGATGTCGGTGATAATAGTCTTGCAATAAAACAGGCGAACAGTTGGTAAGCATGCACTCATATGTGTAATGAAACACAGATAAGTGCATGCGATAGAAACTGAACATTTTGAAAGAATAGAAATAGAGCTGATGGCGGATCTATTTGAGGCAAAGGGGCGGCGCAGAGAGGGTCGCATCCTCCCGGTCATCATCATGGGACGTCCAACACTCCGGTCATCACTCCGAGACAGCCACTCACAGGGAGACAGGACAGGCGTTAGACAGTTCGCATGATTGTGATGGGAAACAACATCTTTGTTGGCCGACGGCTCCTGCTATCTTAACGTTAGCAAGCTAAATGTGTTAACGTGCATAACATACCTGTGTAACGTTAAGTAACTTGTGTTCCACTGGGAAAGTTCAGCATCACTGCATAGTGCATACACTTGGTTTAATCCAAACGTCTATTCGGAAACGTTGTATTATGAAATAAGACGGGTAATTGTGAGTGAGTCTCTCTCTCTTTTTTGCATGATTGATTCATTTCCTGATACTGTAATGTATGACGTGACCCCTCCTCATCTCACCTACGTGTTGTGTCAGTGTTCGTGTGTGACTTTCAAATTATTGTAAACACAACATAGTACTATGATATTCTGATATATATAACATTCTGATTGGGCTTGGGCTCAGCCCTAGTGTGTGTGTGTGTGTGTGTTTGTGTGTGTGTGTGCATGTGTTTGGTGTTTGTGTATGTATGTGTGTGCTTGTGTGTGTGTGTGTTTGGTGTTTGGTGTGTGTGTGTGTGTATGTGTGTGCTTGTGTGTGTGTGTGTGTGTGTGTGTGTGTGTGTGTGTGTGTGTGTGTGTGTGTGTGTGTGTGTGTGTGTGTGTGTTGTGTGAATCATACAAACTGCTATATAATTATTCACATCTTCACAGCTCCTTCTGGGCCGGAATAACTGTTGCTATTTTTTAAATCTATTTCTGGATACACAAGTATAAATGTGCATGTGGTCATGTTTGTAGTGACAGTTTAAAAATAATGCTTCCCAGCCAATCTCCTAAATAAACCTACATGCTCGCTGTTATGGTATTTCCGGTTGATGGATACCGATTGACCTTTCAAAGTCAAGTTATTTATGAAGTACATAAGCACCTCTCCCCAGTGCCTTTCCCCCTATAGATAAACATTCAGTCACCCACCCACATAAGTCATAAATATTTCAGTGAGATGGATGGCTTTGTGTCAGAGACAAGGGGTTAACATGGGCTCCCCTCCTGAAATGTCAGAAACACCACCAAGCAGCCGGAGTGCTGTTGACTGTTGACCAAGTCGTCAAACCAGTTTGTTTGCAATGTGAGTCTCCATTATGTCTGCCTCCCAACCCCTACGTGAACACTCTGATTCCATTAGGGTCTCACGATACACCGGTACTAGTATAGTATTGCGATACCCAGCCATTAAAATCGGTCCAATACTCCATTTTATTAGTATCGATACTTTTGAGTGACTGGACTGTGTGTGTGTGTGTGTGTGTGTGTGTGTGTGTGTGTGTGTGTGTGTGTGTGTGTGTGTGTGTGTGTGTGTGTGTGTGTGTGTGTGTGTGTGTGTGTGTGTGTGTGTGTGTGTGTGAGTGCAAGCTTTGCGTAGTGGGCATGTCAACAGTGTCAGCTGCTTTTAACCTCTTAACAGGCGCCCCCAAAAGTGGCCATTTTAGTTTTAGTTTTTGAGGACTGCATACTTTCTTTGCAAACAAAAATACTATACTTTATACTTATAGCACATGCATGAGCCTGGTATCTTTTGAAAGATAACATTATGGGGTTTCTGATACAATAGATAATTAACTTTTAGTGCTAATGAAATAAAGTAACATAGGTCTGAACTTGAGTTGAACTTGAACTTGTGTAAGTTTTTCTGTAGTAATTGCAATATCCAAAAGTATATTAAAAAAATAAATGGTATGGCTGAAAAAGGTCCATAGCCTGAAGTCTTGTAGTACATGTCCAAATTTCATAAAAGTCTGTTCAGAAATTAGTGGTATAGAGCGATTTTGGTCAAATGTATAAAAAAAGAAAAAAAGGTCTGCAGGTTTCCATTTTCTCATAGACTCCAATGCATTCTGTAATTTTTTTACTTCCTGTTTTCGCTAGTGACTTTTCAGCTAGATCCCTGATTCACTCATCCCCACGTGGGGTATCATTGGAAAGCCACACTCATTGGTTACAACCCTGTCCAATTTACGAGATCGCCAAATGATTGACGAAGGTAGAGCCTCAGGAGTCGGGAGTGGTATTCGAATTTCTTTTTAGTCTGCTAAAGACTTTGACGCACGCCTCACATATCGGCATGTAACTCGAGAACCGCTAAACGGATTTGACAGGCAATTGACAGGCAACAAATAGGGCTTTAATTCGACATATATAAAAAATAAATATGCACCCGAGCCGCTAGAGGTCGCCAAAGTGGTGTGTGGCGCCGGTGGGCAAATCGGCCTCAAGAGGGCCCAAATGTGGGCAGTTGCATGTTAAGAGGTAGCCAAAGGGATATTAACTATATATCCCAGCAGAGGTACAGAATAATGTAAGTTTCAATAGCATAACAATATTTTCAGCTGTTCTATTACTAAAACAAATGTCCTAAAGAATTGTCCATGTTCTGTCATCTAATATTATACTCCATTGCGTCCTGATGTTTTAGGTTTTTGCCGTGGTATCGTTTTAGAAACGGTATCGTGATACTTATGCTGGTATCAGTATCAACGTTTTGGTATTGTGACAAGACTAGGTTCCATGAATATGCACTCAACACAGGGACAGCTTGTTCACTCAGGTGCCATGCTGGCTCATAAAAAAATCTAAGTAACGTTCAACATATCTTTCTCAGTCCCGGATGCAGCGTACAGTGCCACAAACCTTGCTCAGAAATCAGATACTAACCCTGTCTAGTTTCTATAGATTTTGTGTCCAGGTCTAAAGGCAGTAGTTTGAAATGGCTATTGGTCTTGAGGGGATACAAGTAATCCTATCCCCTGGAATGACAATGATGGTAAACAGACTTCAGTAGAGCTGCTGTATAGTAGCTTAACCCTAGGCTCTGAGATGGTAGGGGGAAAAATCCCCTCTCTCTTGAAGGGATGGACTGAATGGAGGGATGGACGGAGAGATGGATGAATGGATAGATGGATGGATGGATGGATGGATGGATATAGATAGATAGATAGATAGATAGATAGATAGATAGATAGATAGATAGATAGATAGATAGATAGATAGATAGATAGATAGATAGATAGATAGATAGATAGATAGATAGATAGATAGATAGATAGATAGATAGATAGATAGATAGATAGATAGATAGATAGATAGATAGATAGATAGATACTGTAGATAGATAGATGGATGGGTGGATGGATAGATAGATAGATAGATAGATGGATAGTACAGATGAGATTTAGAGCCACCACTCTCCCGCTTAGAAACCGTGATCTGCATTAGCAACACAAACCTATAATTCCACCATCGCAAGTGAATGCATCACACTTTCTTACTATTGTAACGTTGCGAAGTTGTAAACGTTATTCACGACTCTCGAGGCAGATGTATTTCTCAGTCTTTGGTTTATTCAACACAGGTGGTACAGGCTGCAGTACACAAGCGACTCATCTCTATACATTCCCATGCCTCAAGAGAGCGCACGCTGGGTGCCACACCCTCTTATACCTTCCCCAGGTCAGCCCCTGTCCCCTCGACTCTGTCAACCCGCGGCTCGTGTGACTAATAGCGTCGCTGCCAGCCCCGCGATGGCGGAGTACAGAGTGACAGACAGCTCGGCTGACCAACCGACCCAAATCCCAGGGTCACTACATTACCCCCCTACAACAAAGTCCCTCACCCCGAGGGACGAACCAAACCCACCCACAGTAAACAGAATTACCCCCCACAACAATCCTAGGCCAGCAGCTAGCCACGCGACGCTTCCGGTGGCTATACCTAACCACCGGTTACGACGCCACACTCACTTCTAGCCCCGTCGGGCTCTGTTGGTTAACGGCTGCTCCCCAAGAGACGACAACCACCAAATCCCATTGGTTCCAGGTTGCTTGCGTCCTCCTGTTCCTAGACCGACAGAGAGATGCCCTCCCCAATCAGAGACGTCTTGCTTCCCACCCCACACAATGCTATGTGCACCTAGCTACGCGATGCTGCCGGTGGCTACACCTAACCACCGGGGGCGACGCTACGCTAACTGCTAGCCCCACCCCAATACCCGTTAAACACAGTACTTGACCAACCCACACAGTACCCAGACCCACATGGTTCCCAGTACCCCGTACACAGTTCACAGTACCCCGTACCCAGTTCCCCATCAGAGAGTTCCATTTCCATCATGGCTCTACCAATGCAGAGAGTTCTATTCGATCACGGCTCTGTACACGACATAGTTCGCTGTGTGCCACACTTGGCACATGTCCTCATGCCTGCCGGGCCAGGCCACCAATGTCCTCGGCCAACCCCCACAGCGGCTCCCCAGGTCCTCCGGTCGTCCACGCCTTCGAGCCCGCCATGTGCCATTGACACCTCCCGGGTCAACTATGACCCCCGTCCAGCGGGAAATGGCACCCCGCGAAGCCTCCGTGGAACCCTCTCGCCTACTCATGGCTCTCAACGTCCTCGTCCATGTTTCCTGACCACCCGCACATACCTTCTTCCTCTCCGTCCTCTTTTGACCCGCCACAGATATCCTTGCCGCTGCGCCTAGCTAGCCGCTAACTGCAGCTAAGCTAGGCTACGCTAAGCTAGCACACCTCCATCGAACTTTCTTCTGGCCACTCTTCTCCGTCTTCTTCTTTCTCTCTCTCTTCTTTCGACCCGCCGCAGACTTCCATGCTGCAGCTGGGCCTAGCTAGCCAACTAACTGCAGCTAAGCTAGGCTACGCTAAGCTAGCACACTTCCGGCAAATCCCCTCCGACGCCGAGCGAAACCTCCTCTCCTTTCTTCTCTCCCCACTTTACTTCTGACATCAGTGTAACGTTTTGAAGTTGTAAAAGTTATTCACGATTCTCGAGGCAGATGTATTTCTCAGTCTTTGGTTTATTCAACACAGGTGGTACAGGCTGCAGTACACGAGCGACTCATCTCTATACATTCCCATGCCTCAAGAGAGCGCACGCTGGGTGCCACACCCTCTTATACCTTCCCCAGGTCAGCCCCTGTCCCCTCGACTCTGTCAACCCGCGGCTCGCGCGACCAATAGCGTCGCTGCCAGCCCCGCGATGGCGGAGTACAGAGTGACAGCTCGGCTGACCAACCAATCCAAATCCCAGGGTCGCTATACTATGTTACTAAATTACCATACATGGTCACTAAAGTAAATCCAGGAACCTGAAACGTAAATTTGTCAGTCTCTCAGGTAAATTGTAGCAGCTCTGCAACATATCTTGAACGAAAGAAACGGAAGCATAAGCACCCTCTATAACAAACTGGATGACCCTTAGAGTCCCTAATGCACAGTGGATGATTGAACTGGAATTTAAGGCCCAGCTATATCTGAATCACTTTGTTTATGCATTCATCATTCACACTGATGGATGAGTGTGTTTTGCAGCCTTGGCCCATGCATAATTCATTACAGCAAAATGCATTTTAGGAAGTTGGTTCTTTGGCAACAGTCGTGATTAGTGAATTGTTACGGCTAGTTGTATCTAATCAAGCCAGGACATCGCAGTCATTTCAGGTGATCCAACAACGTTAATCAGTTGAGCACATTGGCCTGGGGGAAAGATTTAAGACTGTTGCCAAGAGAGGTTGTGTAAGTTTTGAAAGAAGTCGTACCATCTCTGTTTCTGTAAGAGAAACACATTGTTTTTCATTTGCAACTGAAATTTGTAGGCAAATGACAAGTAGGGCAAAAACGATCCAAATTCAAATTGATTTTGCCCATTTGGGAACACAGGGTTGTGCATTACACCAGCCCACGTCACCCCACTTCTCAGAGGGCTGCACTGGCTTCCCGTTGCCGCGTGAATCTGCTTCAAGGTTCAGGCCCTGGCATTCCGTGCAACAAGGAGCAGGGGGGGGGGGGGGGGGGTCATCGAAGCAAAGCAGGCTATTCTCTGTCCTGGATCCATTCTCTGTCCTGTGGAACGAACTTCTCACCACAGTCAGAACAGCTGAAACCCGCCAAATCTTCCACCATCAACTATAAACAAGCTTATATATAGAGAGAGATTTACTATTATGTACCATGCTACGATGTCTATACTACTATCTAATATGTACTATGCTACTTTGCCTAATATACTACTACCTGTTGTGCTACTATGTCTATACTACTATGCACTCACATTTGGCACTGCTAGACGAACAATACCACTTACACTTAGCCGCCAGAGGTGCACCCCTGCTGCTGACTTGTTGTACACAATTTGTAAGTCACTTTGGATAAAAGCTTCAGCTAAATGACTAAATGTAAATATTATATGGAGGTATGGTCTGGGTGGATCAGTCCAGGAGCCTTCCATCTTTAAAGTTCACCCAAAAGTGTAACGGTCCCAGACAGGACAATGTGAACAGTGGCCACAATATGAACAGTGGTGACCGTTGCAGTATCCTACCTCCTTCCAGTGGTCTCATGGCGCCATCATGTGATATTGCTTTGGTTGTTGTTGTGTTATTGCTTTTGTGTCTAGTTGGTGTTGATTGTTTCTGTGTTTTAGACTGGCCTGCCAGGTGTTTTCAATTGTAATTAGTCTGTGTATATTAGTGTGTCCTGTTCTGACTTCCTGTGTGGCGTCATACCTCCGTGTTCCCGTTCCTGTTTGTTCACTGCTGTCGTCTGCCTTGCCCTGCTGTATGTTGAGTCTTAGTAAGTTTTATTAGTATTCCGTTTTGTTCATCTTTGTTTTCGTGATAACAGTTCGTGTTTGTATTTAGCGCCAGCTCGGCTGTGCCTTTTGCTTTTGTTTTTGTATTTGTAATTTATTCCTGCCTTGCTCCTGTGTTCTTATATTAACCCATTGGTTGCCAGCAGGGGGTGCACGATTTATCGCTTGGATGCCACCACTCTAATCAATGAGAGGACGAGCACATTTGCGAAGGCATAAACTATATCTTAAATTATGGCTATGTGTCTAATACGCCTGTCGCTTATCAATTACTTGCTTGCAGTCAACATGTATGAAACGGATTGTTTTTTCATCAGTACATTTCCGTTTTATACCGTTTTGAATATGAGTATAGGTTTTTAAGATTTCTAGTGATTCCAGAAAAATCTGCGAAAATAGCTCTTTAGTGGAATACACAAAACACGTTGTAATTTTTCGGCCTATTTATGAATCGTTTTCAAATAAACACTAGATTATCGATATTATATGTGTACTTATGCACGCTAGAGAAGCGTGTTGAAAAATCTATTATCTATGCCCTGCCTGGCGCTAACGTTACGCACACACATACACACATATGAGACATGTTGTGAACGCTGTGAAAAAAAACTCTGATTAACCCAATACTGGTAAAATAAAGTCCTTACCTCACATTAGATGTTCTGCAAAAAGATTATTCCAATTCCTGATCGCCATTCCAAATATCGGTCGCGTTTATTGATCCAACATTACACCTCGAAACACATAATCAACGCTTCTTCCAGTTCCCTCAGTGAATGCAATAGTCTCAGGTTACATTGCCTCAGAAGTAAAATGTGGAGCCCGGAGTATTTTTTTCTGATGCATTCCCATTGACTCCATTCCAATGGGTGCAATACCATCCGGGAGACGATAGGGGGCGGTATTTGCCCTTTTCGAGCTCAGAGCCAGTCCCAATGATAATGTGAGGCTGGATGGATGAAAAATGAATGGATATCGCTAATAAAAGAAATGACGATTAAATAACGAGATTTCTCGTCATTGGCACTCAACGCATGGCGGGCAACAACAAGATTTCTCGTCGTTAGCACCCAATGTGTTAAAAGACACACCACGTTTGAGAAGAGCAACCACTGTCTTCCAGTGTGCGGAGCCGGGAGCTCATTATTTTTCTTTGGGGGGGGGGGGGGGGGGGGGGGGGGGTGTATGTATGTATGTGACAAATAAACCTCTTGAATCTTGTCATATATTCAATCAGTTTCAGTAACTACAGAACACATATTGTAATAGACTCACTTGTTGTTGTTTTGTGGTCCGGCCGTCTGGACGGTCTGGGCTTGCACAGCACATTCCATGATAAAAAAAAGTATTCATTTAGTTAGATTGGATAGATCCAACACTGTCTACAGTATCTCGTGATTATCTCTCCGACTCCTGACTTAGTATAGCCTAGCTAAGCTAACTCCATATGAAATACTCCTGGTCCCAAGCATTATTTTCTCGAGAAATAGTCCCCACCGGCGCCACCGCAGCAGCAGCAGGTGTAACAGCGTCATCGCCAGCTGTCAATTTGTCTGCTATCGAAGACGTAGATGATCCCGCCTCCTGCTCTGTCAAGCCGATTGGCTGCTTTGCCTTCTTCGTGAAACCAAAATTGGTTAAAAGGCTTACTTGTTGGATTTTTCGTTTCAACATTATCCTGAGTGATTACCTTATTTACCTGTCAAACTATACTCACAGGTTACAACGTGGGTCAAGTTTGATTTGTGCGTGCCTGCAGACTGAAGCGCCGCCATGCTCCGAATGGTAATAGCAAGAATAGCATGCATGTTGCCATATTACGGTGTGAATTAGTGCGCAAATCATTAATCATACATCAAAATAGCTTAATTTTATTATTATACACGATGATGATACAGAAAATTACAGAAAAATTAGAAATGCATGGCAAAAATTCCATTTATTTTCAGTAATTTAGAGACCCCCCAAAAATTCTGGTGTCTGATCTAGGGGAGCCAATGGCTCACCGAGCTGCCCCATGGTTCGCACCCTGCTGTATCCTTCCTCCTGTCATTCCGCAGTTTCTGCAGATAGAGGGTGGGGGATACATAGCTTCACAGTCCTATAGAGTCCAGTATCTATATACACTATAGATACACTTAAAGTATAGATACAATATAATATAAAAAAAAAGTACAAACACAAGATAGTCCAGTGATGAGAGTTCAGTGATATGAGTCTCTAGTGCAAAATACAAGATAGTCAGTACGGTGACGTGAGTCTCTAGTTCTCAAGTCCCGAGTTCTGACAGTGATAGTTCTGGCAGCAGATTCGGCAATTTTACACTATTCCTGTGAGTCTATGGAACACATCTGTAAGTATTCTTTTCAATAAAATTCATTGTTTTGTATTTTTTATCAAGTACTTTGGTGCACCACTTTCTCTCCTTACAAAATCCAAGCAGTTTTTGGCTGGGCTCCGCCCATACTCGCAATGCGCTTTGAGTGACAGTCACCCACCTGCACTGGCAGATACCTTTGGGGGAGAGAGAGTGAGAGAGATAGAGAGGGACTAATTAATTTCGCCGCGGGGGGACATAATCCCACGGGACAATGCATTGGTAACTTGTTTCAAATTACTATATATACCCCCGTGAATATTATTACACGGATCGGAATACGGGCGTGCATGGGAGCGTGCACTATGATATTTTGCAACAGGTTGACGGTGATACAGTGAGTGCTGATACGAGAGAGAGCGAGCAAGAGAGCTCCCCCCCAGTCCCATTACCTCCCACCCGTTTTATCTAGTTCTCTGTGATTCACGGTGTGTGTGAACAGCTGAAGGTCTCTGCTAAATAACCGATTCCGCATTATTTCCACTCGCTGCTCATATAAACGTATCACAGTTGATTGTGGGCGGGCAGTGGCGTCACACGTCACAGATCCGCGTAAATTCGAATGGCTTGGTTTAGTGGGGGAGGATCTTGTCTCATCTGAACTGGAGGAATGGGACTGAATGAGAATTTCACATCTAGTCAGTGTTGGTACAACCCCACATTGCTAGAAAACAAGGCAAACCACTGGAAAATGCCATTTATAAGATAGGGGACCTTTAAGACAATATGACACACATCAAACACCTCAAATTAAGATAGTGTGTTTCCATGTTTCATTTGGAACGCAGTAGACTCCCACACACACATTCAGTGTCCAATAGTTTGTTTAATTCACTCCTGGCCCAATTCCCAATCAGGTCTCTGACACCAAGGCCACCTAATCATCCCCCCTTAATTGGCTCATATCAATCCCTGTCTCCTGAGCCTTTCAGCCATTGTGTAGTGTGATGTGTGCCTGGCGCCAGTGTATTGTAGCCATTGAGCCTGGTTGGGTGCTACACAGTGGTGGTGGTGGTGAAGAAGGCAATTTCCACCCTACATTGTAAAAAGCACTTTGTGTGTCTAGAAAAGCGCTATATAAATGCAAATGCAATGATCATTCATTCATAATTGCTGCAAAAAGGAGCTCCTCCATCTGACGGACCAGGGCCTGCCTGCCACCTCACTGCTGTTATTAAAACAGCATCTTTTGACAAGGGGTATTTGAACAGATGTAGAAACTGTCGTATGTAGTGCATGTATGAAACTTCCATCCACAGAACACTTACTTTCTCAGACACCTGGGTCCAATATGTCTCCCAGGGAGGTCACAGAGGTGATGGAGGCAAGGTGTCCATGGAGAGATGAGGTTGAGGACAAATAGCTGGTGTCACGAACATGGGTTTACAAACCCGCAAGTCCAGTGGTTCTCTCAGTGACGGAGGTGACAGAGGCGAGGTGTCCGCTGAGAGACAAGGTTGAGGACAGGGAGTTGGTGTCATGCAGGAGATGTTCACACAAAGGACACATGGACTCCTCCCAGACATCCAGGTCCAATATGTCCCCCAGGGAGTTCACATAGGTTTCGTGGAGACTTGGAGAGATGGTACAGTCGTCTATTTCAGATGGAAGCATGGCGAAATCATTGAAGATCTACGTATTGAGTTAAGTATGTCTCAGTCTCAAGATCATACTCTCCCATACATATTACAGTAACTTAAATCTCTTTCTTTTTATGCCACATTGCCAAACCCATGACCGGGCCAAAAATAATCAATGATTTGTTCATTGTCTTTGCATACAGACACACTGAACACCAACTGAATGTGATACAATAACAATATAGCATACACAATACAATCCCACAATCAAGTGGTTCGCAAACATTTTCGAAGTTGTTGATGGACAAAGTAAAACAACACTATAGTATACTGCCCACAAGCTTACCACCTTCTGGAACATGATGTGAAATCCTTCGAAAGGCGTAGAAAGAAGCCAGGCTTCTGCTTTGTCTGTCGGGTTCTAAACTGTGGATATCAAACAGGGAAGGTAAAGACGGTTTTAAACAGTTAAACAGTCATTCAGAATTACCTTATTACACTGCACTATTGCATAATTTTACTTTCCATTCTATATTCATTTTCCTTACAGGTTCTAAACTGTCAGGTATTAAACTGTGTGGGTATCAAGCGAGAAGAAAGACTGTCAGGCTTTAAAACTGTGTAGGGGACCCAGGCCTAGAACTGTGCCCTGAGTGGGAGGTTCGAAGGGTCAAAGTGGGTATCAAACAGGAGGGAAGACTGTCAGGTTTTAAACTGTGTATAGATACCAAACTGAGAAGGTAAAGATGACTTTAAACTGTTAAACAGTAATCTAGAACTATTTTATTGCACTGTAAAAAACTGTAATTTTATATGTCTGCACTTTATGTGCTCATTTATGTCTATTCTATTCTACTATTTTATTGCACTGCACTATTGCACTATTTTACTCTGTCTATTCTATCTTATTCTTTTTATTATTGTCTATTTTTACTGAAACTGAATCAAACCATAAACAAGGTGGCCTATTGGGATGTTAGATCCTAATGTGAAAAAATTTGATTTTATATGTCTGCACTTTATGTGCTCATTTTATGCCTGTCTTTTTCTTTTGTAAAGCATATAGATATCACCCACACAATATATGCTCTGTGTCCAGAGCATGTATGCTTTTCATTCATTTAAGACACATTTATTGCAAGGGTTTTGTATACACATACACTCAACAAATAACCTCAGTCTGTTCTCGTTGCAATGCGTTTTTTATTCTTTCTTATAGGAAGGGGGAAGAACACTATATCGTGGGTGTTCATATGACTTGTATTCTGCTTACAGCTTCGGGGTTCCACTTATTACGTTTAACAATGGCAAAGCCTTTTAAATATAATCAAAACGTTCCCGTATTTCTGCAATATATGCGCAAAATAATAACGAGTTGAGTTACGCGGAGCGCAGTCAATTTCTTATTTTGCTTATTTCCTCGTTGTAAAAATATTCGACCACCGGCGCCAGCTACGCATGGTCCGACCTGTGCTTAAATATACGCACAAAGTCAAGCACAAGTTCAAATTGATAAATTCCACACTTTGCTTAGAAATGATCGTACGCACGGGTTACGCACATATCTGTGCGTACGCCACGTTGATAAATGAGGGTGTTTTTGGCCAACAGCTAGGCTAGCTGATCCGTATCAGCTTCCATTCATTTGTGCTAAGCTAGGCTAGCTGGCAGCCGGATAGCTTTCCTCTGAACGCACAGAGAGGAGATGTATATCTATCTTCTTGTTTGACTCTGGAGAAGACGGTAATTTTGGCGTGCCCCTTTAAAAAAAAATTTTGTCGCTCCATTTGGACAATTATACAAAAACACTGGGCTAGTAAAAGTAAAATAAGTAAAATCATAAGGCTTTAGATCAGTGGCAGAGACCTTTTAGGTAATTGTGTCATTCAGCATTGCGAACAGCAGCAGTCTATAACTAACTATAGAGACAACGAGACGATGACTGCACACTGCACAGGCCTTGAGACTATTGTATGATTAGACCTTGGCCTCTTTCAGTATCATGGAATCACTTAAGGTCCCCTGAGTCTGTTCTGAATTTGAAAAGTCAGCTTTTATTTTAGTGCTCCATCTCCATCACATGGAAGGACCTTCAACACACCCTGAAGATCGATACTCATAACTTAAAGGGAGTTTAAAACCACAATCACAAACCACTCGGTTTAAATGTGTAACTGTTTTTAACTGATTATTCTTTTTTCTTTTTCTATATTGTGTTTCGTTTGATTCATTTGAGATCTGCCTGTAACCCGATGTCGTTGTAAATGCGGGCGACTTCTGTGATCTATATTTTCAGCACTCAATCTGATTTGAGTGCCACAAACCCAGTGCCATTTAGCTCTATTGTACTAGAGTGGCAGCAGACGTCTCTATGGCAGATATCTCTAAAACTCTGCAAATCACAGAAAAAAACTATCTGGATACAGTAGATAAACAGCACTCCGGGTAAGAGGAATTTCTTTAATTTGTTTATTTTGGGTGAACTGTCCCTTTAAACACATGAATTGCCTGACTTTACACACCCTCTATGCACAGATATTTTTTTATTAACTATCATCACTATCCTATTTCATTCACATCAAAATAAAAAAATATTTAATGATAAGCTTACCATAAAAATATATTGGATAGAACCAGTGATTAAATAAAAAGGTGGGTAAAATAATGAAGTCATTGATCATGGTAACACCAATATATAGCAAAAATATAGTTTAAAAATACCATGTCTTCCTGTAACTAGCATAATTCAGATACTACATGCTACAATCTATACCATGAATTTAAACCGTGATGATCTACTGTATCGGCTTAAAAACAGGGTGGCTAGACTGAGTCTAGGTGGCTTTACCCTCCACTGCTTCCCTGTATAGAACTCAGTATTAGAACATGCAAACAGACCCTGTCACATCCCCTCTACCTCAGCCTCCCCAGCCTCACTCTGGATGAATGCAGATGGATGGTTGAAGGCCAACAGAGGGAGCCCAATAGCCATCTCTCCTTAGCCAGAGACAGAGAGGAAGAGCAACGTGGAACCACTGCACACAGCTTAATTGATGAATTACAGTTAATTGAAAGGTAAAGCTGTATTCAGGTCGACATTTGAAAACACAATCGAGTCTTGATTTCTTAGGGAGCTTTTTGGTAGAAAGGCTGAATCTCCCCGGAAAATACATCACTGTTGGAGACTGAGAGAGAATTCAAACCGGAGGATGTTTGCTTGCCTTTATTGGGGGGAGAGAGAGGGGGAGAGAGAGAGAGAGAGAGAGAGAGAGAGAGAGAGAGAGGGGGGGGGGTGTAGTGTGTAGACAGTACTGCTCACAGGGGCTCGACTGGATGAGAAGGAGGAGGGGGAGAATCTGTTTATTTTGGATGAACTGTCCCTTAAACACATTAGTTGCCTGACCATACACACCCTTTATGCACAGACATTTTTCATTATATCCTACAGCAGTGGCGGCCCGTACATTCTTCTCCATGGGGGGCGCTATACCAAAAATTTTGCAAACATGTACCACGCTGCACGCATTGGCGAATATTTAATTAGGTACAACTATCACCATTGCCATCAATCAATATGATCACAGTCAGTCAAATGCAGCCACGCTTCCAATATGCCCTACACAATCAGAGAGAGAGAGAGAGAGAGAGAGAGAGAGAGAGAGAGAGAGAGAGAGAGAGATATCGCAACTATACCTTGTTAACACTTTGAGTGCCACGCCGGGTTTTCCTTTTTACCCCCTGAATGCCACCATCGGCGCCAATGTTAACGTTAATATCGCCTAATCTATGTTTTAAATTATGGCTATGTGTCTAATCTGCCCATCGCATTATCAAAGGCTATTTTCCAGTCAGTGCTGTCAAGGCAGATTGTTTTTTTATCGCGTCATTTCCGTTTCAGAGCATTTAGAAGAGCACCCGTTTTGAGATCAAAAACAGCCCATTCTGGACCATTCTATGAAAATCGTCTTTTACTGGAATATTCCACAACGTTGATATTCGTCGGCCTTTTTATGAATCGTTTTCAAATAAACGCTAGATGATCAATATTATACGTGCACGCAAGCACATTCGGGCCGCGCACGGATAATCGCCGCGTTGATTTCCTCTCGGACTTTTACAGTGAAACCGAAAGAGCCCATTTCACAAAACAGCTTATAACTTCATCAAAATTAGTCTGATTATCCTAACACTGATAACATAGAGTCCTTACCTGACATCAGATGGTATCCAACTGGTATATTCCAATTCCTGATCACCATTCGAAAAAATCGATAAGTGTATAGATCCAACGCGATACAGTAGAACTCCATGATCAGCGGGGCTCAGAGGCTCCAGAATGAACTGTGGTAACCCCGGCTGGATCAGTGGACTGGAAAATGTGGAGTACCGGATTTTTTTCCCCATCCATTTTCATTGAGTCCATTCCAAAATCCCTTATGTCATCTGAAAGACGATAGGGGGCGCTTTTTTCCACATATGATCTCCGGCGGAGCTCGTGTATACTCGGGTAGGCTCGCGTGATGCAATATGATTTCAGATCGCTAAAAAAAAAAATCCGAGAAATCTCGTGAGTGGCTTTCAACCACATAAAAATAAACCCGAGATATCTCGTGTGTGGCAGTTAAAGTGTTAAGTTGAAACGCACAGTGGTCCAGCAGGCAGAAGGGCTTGATAAAGTATATCCACTCCACTGTCCAGACTGTGTTGATGTCCATTGTCCATGCATGTCCACACTGCATCCATATATAGCTTGTTGTTAGCCAACAAGTACTGTGTGAGTGAAGAGCTGTGTCCCTTTGTCCATTTCCGCGTCGAACAGCCTGCAAACTACCTGGCGTTCCTATCGCCATGCTCTAAGACAAACTCTAACCTTAACCAACTTTGAAAGAGTGCCTAAGCTTAACCGTCGAAAGAACTTGCCGTCACGCTCTAAGACAAATAGCTGCATCACAACAACACAACAGCATAGAGAGACTATCTACTGTAACTAGGGTGACCAGATATCACGCATTGCGCGTGATTGCACAGCAAAACTGTCTCTTTTCACGCGTCACGCAAATTGAGACCATGTCCCTCTTATTGGTTGTCATCTGCGCGAACGTCGTCGTCCCCAGAGCGGGCTCTGGTCGTCCCCAGCCAATGGAACCCCGAACGCGGAAGTGAAGCTCCGTTGGGGAAAATATACACACAAGCGGGGCCTATTTGAAATCTCCGCGATAGCAAAGAGCTGAGTGACAGTGACACTGACAGCTCGTGCGACCCGCCATTAAGAAGAAGACAGACAGCTGCCTAGAACACACTCGTACTTTAAAAAATGCAGGACACACCAAACAAAAAGAGGAGGTGTAGTTACCGTAGCGAATGGAAAACAGAATACCCATGGGTGAGAAATGTCGAGGGGGATGCAGAGAGGGTTTATTGTGAACTTTGCAATAGTTCGTTCTGGGGGCGAATTTGATATAAAACGACATAGACAAGCTGAGTCCCACAAGAAACGGGTTACACAAAAAGAGACGTCAAAATCCATGTTCGCATTTCTCCGACCTAAAGACGTTGGACAAGCGGACAAAATAACTGCTGCAGAGGTAACAACTGTTTACCACACTGTCCAACATGCCCAGTCATACAGATCAGAGAACTCAAAACGCCTGCGGTTAAGCCACGGGAGGAAACAACCAAAGGTGTGTTAAATTCATGTGTGTATGAGGGTGTAGATTCCCTTAGGGAAAATGAAATATATTCCAAATATATTAGGAATTTAGTGGGAGTATTGCCAATATATTATTAAATGTATTACAATAACAATATATTATCAAAGGATATATCCACAATATACACATGGTAATTATATTGGTGTGTATATTATTCTATTTCCATATATTATGATATGGTTGGAATGGATATTGCCATATATTTCACTAAAATATATTAATAATATACTGCACACATATATATTTTTGATAATCACACGCTCAACTTCCTGCAGTCAGAGTGAACTGAATACATGCATTTCATAGCAAATATTGAAATAGCAGTAATACCACATTCATTATGAATCCCTGGACTTGTGAGTTGAGACTTGTGTTACTGTTCCTGCTCTGTTTGATAAGTGATTGTAAGTCTGGGTGGTTATTTAATGTATTTAATTTATTTTTAGTATTATTTATTATTATTATTATTTTGACACCCATTAGAGACAAAAGGAAAATAAAAATAAAATGAATAAGGGCAAAACATATTAGGCTTGTGGTCATTTTAATGAGGACAGTGGCGGATGAGCCTTGAAGGAGGGGACAGGGACAGTCCACCAAAAGGGCGGGGGGGGCTGCGCGCTGGGGGGGGGGGGGGGGGGTGTCCCACATTGTCCCTCACAAACATACCCTTTGTCCCACATTTGGTTTATTGGGACCTGGTCACCCTAACTGTAACCCAGAAACTGGCGTTGGCCAATCAGAGAGAGCGTCTCCGCGAAATGCGGCTACGGAAAAAACTGACGTCGGCCAATCAGAGAGCGTCTCCGTGAAATGCGGCTACGGAAATTATAGACGCTGCTGCTTAGACCGCTTCAAAACGCGCCCGTGTTCCATCATAATACATCATATTTCAACGCACATCGCGTTACTCACTGATTTTCTGCGACGGATACAGCGATGCACGCGCACTCAAAGCGATATTGCGTCTAGCCCGAGAGAAATACGGCTAGGAGAAATGCGGAACGTATTCTCTATCAGACAGTGAGTCACTTCCTGTTCAGGAAAACGATTATTTATATTTGATATATTAATAATAATAATAATAATAGATTGAATTTTAAGAGAGAAGCGCCTTTCTCAGACTCAAGGACACTGTACAAGGAAAGGATGGAAAAAAATAAAAGTAAGTAATAAAATTGAAAAAATATATATAATAAAATACATAAAAGATCTGTGTATAGTAACAACAAGAAAAAACAAATAAGATAAGAGATAAAAAAAAGGAAAAAAAATATTAACGTTATATTGTGCATTGGAAACACAAACATACTTAAAATGAGTAAATATTATTCATTTAAAAAAAAATTATATTATTTATAGGGCTATAAAACAAAAAACAAAAATATTTCTTATTCTTCTCTCTTTTAACCAGGGTTAACCGGGGGGGGCGGCGCCCGAGCGCCCCTAGTGGCCAGCCGCCACTGTCCTACAGTATTTCATTCACATCAGATGATAAGCTTACCATACAAATAAAAAAGGAGAGAGAGAGAGAGAGAGATAGAGAGAGGGGGGGGGGTGTAGTGTAGACAGTACCGTCCCAGCAGGTGCTCACAGGGGCTCGACTGGATGAGAAGGAGGAGGAGGAGGAGGAGGAGGAGGAGGAGGAGGAGGAGGAGGAGGAGGAGGAGGAGGAGGAGGAGGAGGAGGAGGAGGAGGACACATGGCTGTGGTCACTCCCTGTTTCAAGGCATCCTAGCTTCCAATCCAAAGCCTTTATAGGGGCTTGCCGGGCAGGCAGGCAGGCAGGCAGGCAGGCAGGCAGGCAGGCAGGCAGGCCTGTCAGCTTATTGCTTGTGCCCCGGGAAGTAGACGAGCGGTCTCAGGGGGCCACAGAGCCTTTTCTATTTCTACAGCATTCATAACCGTCTCAGCATTACTTACCTCACTATACCGTCATGCTACGCCGGTGTCAGAGGCCGCTGCATTAAGCCGCGTGTCATCACGTGTGAAGCCCTGCCGCCGTACTACACACAACAGTCCCAGGGCAACGCCGTACACACACACACACACAACACTCCTCCTCGCATTACCGCTCAAAGATTAATGAGCTTATTGGTTCATTCTGACAGACGCTTTGGAGACGCTGACTTTCAAAAATTGTTTGCCGTATTTTTTGGAATCAAAGTAAACTGGATTTTAAGTTAGATGATTAAAATAGGCACTTACTGTATACACCGCAATGTTGAGGAGATTAGTTTATGTAGTGATAGGAATGATCCTTCTGGCCAGCGATGATCGATGGACTTAATATATTCCACGAAGATTAATATTTTTCCTGGTATTGTGTCATTACATTCGACCTGGTTGAGGAGACACGTTTCACCTCCACCAGCCAGCTTCGGTTTGACTCCGAAATATGACTTCAATAAATATTTGATGGAACAGGAAGTTTTATCGATTTGTTACAAAGTGAGAGAAAGGCAATGTATGTGTTCATTAGTCTGTCTCATGAGTAACAGTGTTTAATATTCTTTGTTTACAGTGGAAGGTCACATTCGGGGGGTGGAGGGGTGGGGGGGGTGGAGGGCGACCATGAATATGGAAGAGGAAACCGGCGTGTGTCTTTATGCTTGGTCGCAGAAGCCGGCCTTATAAATTCTGCACACACACACACACACACACACAGGCAAACACGCACACACACACACATACACACACACACACACACACACACGCATGCACACACGCACGCACGCACACACACACACACACACACACACACACACACACACACACACACACACACACACACACACACACACACAGACAGACAGACAGACAGACAGACAGACAGACACACACCACCGCCTGCTCACTTGCACGGTCTTTAATTAAAACAATTAAAATTGCTTTGGTGACATGCATACATTTCCATGATTGACAGAGGGATGCTCCTATCTCCCCCTGGTTGCTTTGTTAATACAGCTCACTGTGGCCCCGTCTCCTCGGCCCTCTCACCCCGTCCCTCTGTTTAAGGACACCAGTCTGATTAGAATCTCAGGCGGTTCTTCCTGACTCACGGGAAAGACACGGATGACGGGAAAGGGGAATACGAAGCAGGCACTGTTGAAGATAGAGGAAATGTGTGTGTGTGTGTGTGTGTGTGTGTGTGTGTGTGTGTGTGTGTGTGTGTGTGTGTGTGTGTGTGTGTGTGTGTGTGTGTGTGTGTGTGTGTGTGGGTGTGTGCGTGAACCCGCGCCTCTGTATTTGCGTGTGTATGGTTCTGGCTCCATGCTTAAAAGTGAAAGGGGATGGTCTGTATTAAGAGGAGGGGTGTGGGCTCTGCCCCCCCCCGGCCCCCTCAGCATTTGGCACAAAGAGCCTCGTCCTATTATGCATGCCGGCCCGTATCTGTGGAAGATAAGGTCGCGTCTCGCTAATGAAACGCACGCTGAGGTTTACACGAAGGCTCCCCCCTTAACTTCTAATTTCATATGGCTTTTATTTGGATCTACCCCCCCCCCCCCCCCCCCCCCCCCCTGATGTCACTTCATTATTAGCCACCTTCCCCTTTCTTTCTTCTGCATTTACACATCGCCCACTGCACCATCTCACCATATCGGACACCATTCAATTTGACAAAATCCGAGCATTAAGCCGGCTAAAAACCATAACGCGCAACATTAGCATGTAATGCACGCAGCGGCATGTAATGAGAGTTTATATTATCTAAGGACAGATAAAAGTGATTTTCCTTTAATTAGCGCGGGGTAGATTTGACACATATACTGTGGCGGCGGCTGTCAGCCAGGGGACCCTGCTTTTGTTTTGGTCCCTCTGCTGTGGATGTAGCCGGCAGGCACAGGGTAATAGAATTGACTCAGGTGATGGGTTTTAGGATATGAGTGGATGTAGAGAGGAGCTCTCACTTCCCCACTGGCTCCCCCAGCCAGCCGTCCCTGGCATTAAGTCAGCCCGGCTCAGCACCAGAAGACAGCATGACAGCTGCTTCCTATGACCAGGGGAAAAACACATTGATTCCCTCCCTCAGTTGGCCTCATTTAGGAAGAGATGGAGTGCGGCCAGAATACCCTCCACCGGCTGGACCGTAGAGAGAGGTCGGACGAGGCAAGGAGAGAGCCGGAGAGAGGGAAGCGTTTCTAAATGCAGCACTCCTACTGCGACTGTGTAAGTCGGGGCCAACGGCAAACTTTCACGAGAATTGTTTGCCGAGCTAAAACGACGGGACTGAATTCGAGCTCCTGCGAGTGTGTTGGTGAACGTCGACGACAATGGAATGTCCAGAGATGCCCAGACGGCAATAGGAAATCGACGTCACAAAAGCAATACTTTTCCACAAAGGAAAATTGGATTTGTAGAGAAAAATATGAATTGATTTTCGGGAGTAAGGTGGGCCATTTGTATGCTACTGTTTTCCTTTAGATAGATATATACTGTGTAGCATATAGAACACGTTTCATCTGACACCCTAACAACTGAAAGTTAACCCTTTCACTACCACACTACAGGGTTAACCGTCTGTAGTGTGGTAGTGAAAGGGTTGACCTTCTGTAGTGTGTGGTGGTGAAAGGGTTAACCTTCTGTATTGTCACAGTGAAAGGGTTAACCATTTGGTAGTGTGGTAGTGAAAGGGTTAAAGGAAACAAAAAGCAATCACCATATCAACTATAGCAATTTGAGACGGGAGATACTTCGTCCTTGTCCGTGGGCAGGGATATATACTGTCCTCTGTGCTTATTTGTCAAGTACATGCCGGTGCTGACAGACACATCTCACTCATGTGTTGTAAAGTGAGCCCAGGGTCGTACTCGATACACTCTGTGAATTTATAATTCAATGGGATTTCCTTCAATCTTTTACCTCAATGAGGAGTAATCCGGAGAATAATCGATTTGCCCCTCCCTGGCACGTAACCTTTAGTTTTTGCAAAGGACGGAAGTCATTTACCAATACGAATGCTAATATCAAATAAGCTAGGTGGTAGGATAGCGCTGGTAAGAGATATCATATGTAACGATCGATAGTCCTCTCATGCTGCTTCAAACATTGATTGTCTCATTTGAGATTTAATTAGTTCCTGAATATGCTCAGTGTAACATAAATATCGCGGTGCCGCCATCGAACACCGAGGGTGATCTATACTGCATTTGTCCAGAGATCAATTATGAATGTTGTAATTTGCTATTGATGTGATTGATTCATTTGTCTGGGTCCAATTATACTGGAGACAGTTGTCTTTTGTTTTGTTTTGCAGTTCGATGAGCGACCGTCAAACCCCGCCTCCTTCCAAGGGATATCTAGATTATACTAGATCTACTAGATCTAGATTATACTACGACCACAACAACTGGGAGGGGATTATTTTCACAATTCGTTACAAGGAGAAGAAAAAGATTCACAATCTGGAGCTATGAATATAGATGTCTTATTAATGAATATGCCCTAAAAGCATTAACAACAGGTTTTTATAATAAAACCTAAGAGATATTACTAGGCCAACAGTTGGGCCTAACATTACTACTATAGTAAATAGAAGAATGTGTTCTACAGTATCTACCTAAATCAAAATCAAATCAAATGTATTTGTATAGCCAGAAATCACATGGAATTGCCCCCGTGGGCTTTACAGGTCAAGAAGAACAGATTTTGTTAAGGTTTGACAACGACCCCAAATGCTAACGACACAAGAGAGAAGGATTCAGAGTTGCCAAATACTAGGGCTTGTTTATTTGGTAATAAGAATAAGTGAAACAGGGAAAGCAGGTCAACAAGAACAGGTACAATGAACAAGGGGCAAAGTTCTGCTGCTCTGCAGCTTCTCCCGGAAGGGTAGTCTTGGGAAGCAGGAGCAGACCTCTGTACCGCTCTGCAGAATTCTCACGGCGGATCTCTCAGATGTTGTGCAAGAACCGAGAGAGGGAGAGAGGGAACGAGTCAGTGACAGAGCAGACTTGAAACGAGCAGGAGGACAGGGTGTAATATTCTTCGTGTTAACAACACAGTGATGTGCAATATTCCAAAAACAGCCCAAGTGAATATCTTCATGTAAACACACAGTGAGCAAAAATCCAAACACAGTCCAAATGTGAAATCATATCTTCGTGTAAACACACAGTGAGCAAAAATCCAAACACTGTCCAAATGTGAAATAATATCTTCGGCGTGAGCAAACACACAGAGGGAGGTGGAAGATCCCAAAAATATTATTCCATAAAGGAAAGAGCAAAATCGATAATGGCTGGGTGAGTGACTGTTTGACAAAAAGGTGGTAGACTTCAGTGTAAAGGTTACACACGAAAATCGGAAATAGGTCAAGACAGTCAATCTAGAAAAACTCACCCAGACGAGCTGCGTAAAAGGAACAGGAACAACAGAGGAGGCGAGCGCGCGCCACGGAGCAGGTATCCAAGCGAAGGCTTCTAGGAATTCCTGGAGAACAGCACAGTGAAACAGCAGCAACAGGGAAAAACATCCAGCGACAAATCAAGACGAACCAACAACTTAGGGTGGGGAAAACGGGGTATAAATAATGAGGGATCGATTGATTGAAAAGCAGTGACAGCTGGGGAATGTGATTGACAAGCGTGGGGAAGTGAGAGAACCAATCAGCGACGTCTCAGATGACGTCAACGGGGAGAAACGTGTGAACGAGGGAATTGAAAATACTTGACAGAAAAAATGAATGAAAACAAAGCGAGGGAGGTTAAAGGAACAGAACGAGTGAGAAAGCAAGGACAGAAACCTCACAGTACCCCCCCCTCCACGGGAGCCACCCGGCGACCAGGCCGACCCGGCTCGTCAGGATGGGCCCGATGGAAGTCGGTGATCAAGCCGGGATCCACGATGAGCTGCCGGGAGACCCAGCTACGCTCCTCAGGGCCGTAACCCTCCCAGTCCACCAGGTATTGGAACCCCCGGCCCCGCCGACGAACGCCCATCAACCGGCGGACCTGCCACTGGGGGTGACCATCCACTAGCACAGGAGGCGGTGGATCAGGAGCTGGAGGCATAAGGGGACTGAGGGAGACGGGCTTAACCCGGGAGACATGGAACACGGGGTGGATGTGCATGGAAGCAGGAAGCTTCAGGTGCAGGGCCGCCGGACTGAGTACCTTCAGGACCTCGAAAGGACCGACGAAGCGAGGGTTGAGTTTCTTGGCCGAGGACCGTAGCGGGAGGTCCTTCGCGGAGAGCCACACCCTCTGCCCAGGGCGGTAAGTCGGCGCGGGAACCCGGCGCCGGTCGGCACCACGACAGGCGCGCTCAGATGTCCGGAGCAGCGCGGTCCTGGTGATCTCCCAAACGCGACGGCAGCGGTCGAGGTGGACCTGCACGGAGGGAACTGCCACTTCCGTCTCCAGTGCGGGAAAAAGAGGGGGCTGGTAGCCCAGGGAGGCCTCAAAAGGGGAGAGGCCGGTGGCGGAACTGACCATTGAGTTGATCGAGTATTCAACCCAGGGAAGGAAACGGCTCCAGGATGCCGGCCTCTCGGCTGCCACACACCGAAGAGCAGACTCCACGCTCTGGTTCATCCTCTCCGTCTGCCCGTTTGTCTGGGGATGGTAGCCAGAGGAGAGACTGACCGTTGCCCCCAATCCCTTGCAGAAAGCCCGCCATATCTGGGAGGTGAACTGGGGCCCCCGGTCAGAGACGATGTCCTGGGGAAAACCGTGAAGGCGGAACACGTGGTGCGTCAGGAGGTCCGCCGTCTCGGCTGCTGAGGGAAGCTTGGAGAGGGCCACGAGGTGGACCCCCTTGCTGAATCGATCCACCACGGTCAGAAGGCAGGTGTTCCCCTGGGAGGAGGGTAGACCAGTGACGAAGTCGAGCGCCACATGTGACCACGGACGGCTTGGAACGGGAAGTGGCTGCAAGAGCCCGGAGGGTGCCTGGTGAGAGGCCTTGCTGCGGGCACAGACCGCGCAGGCCAATACGAACTCCTTGACGTCGTTCCGCATGGTGGGCCACCAGAAACGACGAGCCAGGAAGGAGAACGCCTGGGTGGCAGGCGAACCGGCTGGTATGGCCCCACAGCAGTACCTGGGACCGGACAGAGTCAGGGACGAAGAGACGGCTCCTAGGGACGTTGCTTGGAGCACGTTGGAAGCGTAGGGCACGCCTCACCACACCCTCGATGCCCAAGGTGATGGCTCCAACCACTCGGGCCTCCGGGATGATGGGAGATGGGTCCTCAGAGGGTGGAGCCCCCTTGGAGTGCATCCGGGACAGGGAGTCGGCCTTCGTGTTGCGGGAACCGGGGCGGAAGGTCAGCGAGAAGTCGAACCGACTGAGGAAACTGGCCCATCTCGCCTGCCGACCGTTGAGGCGCCTGGAAGCGCGGATGAACGTTAGGTTCTTGTGGTCCGTCCAGATGGTAAAAGGCTCCTCGGCACCCTCTAGCCAATGACGCCACTCCTCCAGAGCAGCCACGACCGCCAGTAGCTCCCGATTGCCGGTGTCGTAGTTCCTCTCGGCGGGGAGGAAGCGACGCGAGTAGAAGGCGCAAGGATGTACCTTCTGGTCGGAAGGAGAACGCTGGGATAGGACAGCGCCCAGGCCAGAATCCGAGGCGTCCACCTCCACGATGAACTGTCTCTTGGGGTCAGGGTGGAGCAGGATAGGAGCGGAAGTGAACCTTCTCTTGAGGGAGCGGAACGCAGCGCATGCCGCTGGGGACCAGTCGAACGGCAGAGCGGGGGAGGTCAGCTTGGTAAGAGGCTCCGCCACTTGGCTGTAGTTCCGGATGAACCTTCGGTAGAAGTTTGCGAACCCGAGGAAACTCTGTAACTCCTTCCGAGTGGTGGGTTCCGGCCAATCCTCCACAGCCTGGATCTTGCGAGGATCCGCTCGGGTCAAGCCCTTCTCCACGATGAAGCCCAGGTAGTCGACGGAGTTGGAGTGGAAACGGCACTTCTCCGCCTTGACGAAGAGCCGATTGTGGAGGAGGCGCTCCAGCACCCGGCGGACATGCAGGATGTGTTCCTCGAGGGTCCTGGAAAAGATAAGAATGTCGTCCAGGTACACCACCACGAACACCTCCAGCATGTCACGGAGGACATCGTTCATGAGTGCCTGGAATACCGCCGGGGCGTTGGTGAGGCCGAACGGCATCACAAGGTACTCATAGTGGCCCCTGGGGGTCTTGAAGGCGGTCTTCCATTCATCGCCCTCACGGATACGGACAAGATGATAGGCACTTCGGAGATCCAGCTTGGTGAAGAACGAGGCCTGGGTCAGTGGCTCGAAGGTGGAGCTCATGAGAGGTAGGGGGTATTTGTTCTTGATGGTGATCTCGTTGAGCTGACGATAGTCGATGCAGGGTCGCAGGTCCCCATCCTTCTTACCAACAAAGAAGAACCCGGCCGCCACCGGGGAGGAGGAAGGCCGAATGAGTCCTGCTTCCAATGACTCAGAGATGTAGAGATCCATCGCCTTCTTCTCCGGGACAGTCAGACTGTAGAGGCGGCTGCCGGGAAGGGGAGCCCCTTGGCGGAGGTCGATGGCGCAGTCATAGGGGCGGTGAGGTGGAAGGGACTGAGCCCTGGTCTTACTGAATACCTCCATGAGGTCGTGGTACTCGGGAGGAATGGACGAGGGATCCGGGGGCAACTCACCAGCCGGTCTCCGGGGCGGGGGACAAGACGCCGCCTGTAGACAGCGGGCGTGACAGGAGGAGCTCCAGCCCCTGATGGTACCGGAGGACCAGGCGATGTGGGGCTCGTGCAGCGCGAGCCAGGGCCTACCCAGGACCACCGGGACAAGGGGGGATTGGGTAATGAGGAACTGGATCCTCTCTACGTGGTTCCCAGCAATGGTCAGCAAGACTGGGCCGGTCCGTTGAGAGATGTCGGCCAGGCGGTGTTGGTCCAACGAAAAGATCTCCAAGGGCCTCACAAGGGCCTCAAGAGGTATGTTGGCTTGGGTGGCAAACTCGAAGTCGAGGAAGTTCTCGTCTGCCCCAGAGTCGATGAGGGCCTCCACCGTGGCACGTTGGTCCCCCCAGGCCAGGGTGACGCTCATCAGATGGTCAGGTGGTGCGCGGCGCTGGGAATGGGAAAAACGGCTCACCAGGATCTCCCGGGGTCTTGGTGAGCCCGATCTTTTGGCCGGGTAGGGCAGTCGGCGATACGGTGTCCCGCACCTCCGCAGTAGAGGCAGAGACCGGACCTGAGCCTTGCCTGACGCTCCGCCTGGCTCAGATGAGAGCGTCCCAGCTGCATGGGTCCCTCCTCGCGCACCGGACGGGGAAGCCTGTTACCATCAGTAGTGTTGGGGACGGGGCGTCCAGGAGTCCGGGGTGTTTCAGGAGGTGACAGTCGGGTCCTCTCGCGCCTTCTCTCCAGGAGGCGTCCGTCAATACGGATGACAAGGCTAAACAGCTCCTCGAGGGAGTCGGGCACCTCCCTGGTAGCGAGCTGGTCCCGGACTGCGTCACTGAGCCCCCTTATGAAGGTTAGGCGAAGAGCAGGTTCGTTCCATCCACTCTCCACCGCCGCCAGTCGAAACTCCATGACATAGTCCGTCACCCTGCTGCTCCCTTGTCGGAAGGTCCCCAACCGGGCTCCAGGGTCCAGACCTCGGGCTGGATGGTGGAACACTCTGCGGAGCTCCGCCACGAAGTCTGGGTAGGAGAACAAAAAATCTGCTTCCATTGCCCAGGAGGAAGTGACCCACTGGGCAGCATGGCCTGAAAGTAGGTTGGTTATATAAGCCACTCGGGACCCATGAGCAGAAAAACGGCTTGGTTGATGACGGAAAACCAACTCACATTGCATGATGAATGTGGCACACTCCTCGGGATTACCGTCGAACAGCCGTGGGACGGAGAGAAGGGGTTCCCGAGGTGCGAGATCTGCTGGGGCTGCGGGGAATGTTCCTGAAGGGTGTGAGAGATGAAAAGTATTAACGGCGTCGCCCAGCGAGTTAAGCTGGGCGAGAATCTCGGACTGTTGTCCCGCCATAGCGGCCATTGAACCCTGCATAGGCAGGACCTGGTCCCTGAGGTTCTGCACCGCAGCCGCAGCCCGCTCTAGTTGGAGACCGTGATCCCTGGTCAACTCGACTTGAATTGCAAGTGCGGTTCTGACCCCCTCTGTGTCGGCTGGGGTCGTCATATGGGTTGGTTCGTAATGTTAAGGTTTGACAACGACCCCAAATGCTAACGACACAAGAGAGAAGGATTCAGAGTTGCCAAATACTAGGGCTTGTTTATTTGGTAATAAGAATAAGTGAAACAGGGAAAGCAGGTCAACAAGAACAGGTACAATGAACAAGGGGCAAAGTTCTGCTGCTCTGCAGCTTCTCCCGGAAGGGTAGTCTTGGGAAGCAGGAGCAGACCTCTGTACCGCTCTGCAGAATTCTCACGGCGGATCTCTCAGATGTTGTGCAAGAACCGAGAGAGGGAGAGAGGGAACGAGTCAGTGACAGAGCAGACTTGAAACGAGCAGGAGGACAGGGTGTAATATTCTTCGTGTTAACAACACAGTGATGTGCAATATTCCAAAAACAGCCCAAGTGAATATCTTTATGTAAACACACAGTGAGCAAAAATCCAAACACAGTCCAAATGTGAAATCATATCTTCGTGTAAACACACAGTGAGCAAAAATCCAAACACTGTCCAAATGTGAAATAATATCTTCGGCGTGAGCAAACACACAGAGGGAGGTGGAAGATCCCAAAAATATTATTCCATAAAGGAAAGAGCAAAATCGATAATGGCTGGGTGAGTGACTGTTTGACAAAAAGGTGGTAGACTTCAGTGTAAAGGTTACACACGAAAATCGGAAATAGGTCAAGACAGTCAATCTAGAAAAACTCACCCAGACGAGCTGCGTAAAAGGAACAGGAACAACAGAGGAGGCGAGCGCGCGCCACGGAGCAGGTATCCAAGCGAAGGCTTCTAGGAATTCCTGGAGAACAGCACAGTGAAACAGCAGCAACGGGGAAAAACATCCAGCGACAAATCAAGACGAACCAACAACTTAGGGTGGGGAAAACGGGGTATAAATAATGAGGGATCGATTGATTGAAAAGCAGTGACAGCTGGGGAATGTGATTGACAAGCGTGGGGAAGTGAGAGAACCAATCAGCGACGTCTCAGATGACGTCAACGGGGAGAAACGTGTGAACGAGGGAATTGAAAATACTTGACAGAAAAAATGAATGAAAACAAAGCGAGGGAGGTTAAAGGAACAGAACGAGTGAGAAAGCAAGGACAGAAACCTCACAGATTTCCCATTAATTACCTAGGGGGACCCTGATGTAAACAAGACGAAAGTCTTTCTCTGGTCTGCATCCCCTTAACAATTGTGTGTATTGAGCCGTACTGTATTGTAACCATTCTGCAATCTGTTAATAAAGTTTTCAATCAATCAATCAATCAAACCTAGACTGTGACTGTTTTATTTTTATTTTTTTTTAAATATAAAGTTTGCCAATAGGGATGTATCAGTAGTATTGGCAGTGGTAGTAGTCGTAATAGTAATCCACTATATTTTCTAATTTTCTAAAAAATAAACCAGTTCAAAACAGGTAACCACTTTCTTTTTTTTTTTTAACTTTGGCCATTTCCCTGGCTCTTTTATACGTTTATCGCATTTATACTTGGTCAAGTTCGACCGACAGAAGCAGGCTGAAAGGGTTCAGATGGGGGGGAAGACACTCTGGGAAAGGCACGGCTGCAGTCCGGGATTCGAACTCGCTCAGCCCCAGATCCGTGACGAGCACGGTTGTCCACGGCGCTGAAATAGCACTCGCGGTACGTGGTGAGCTACTGGAGCTCCCCAACAGGTAACCACTTTCACTTCATTTCTTTGATGGCTCAAATGTATGCTCTAGTCCAGTGGTTCCCAAACCTCTCCTCGAGACACCCCAGCCGTTCCATGTATTTGTTAAATCGGAGGTTCACCCCCCATAGTCTCTGAAAATCCTGTGGGAAACACTGCCATAAAATCCACATATGCAACACCCCCAGACTATCCCCAATGAAGATGAGGACCGACTCACTAAAACCTAGCAATAGGAGAAAAGAAAAGCTACTGATGATACATGGACTATGCCTCCATGATTAAAGCAACACGCCAACATTTTGGGAAATTAGCTTAGCGTCTTCTCCAGAGAGAGACAAGAAGATAGATACCAGTTTCCTCTCTGTGCGTTTAGTAGAAACTGCACGTTATCTGGCTGCACATTAGCCTAGCTTAGCACAATGAATGGAAGCGGACATGGCCGGTTATAATGGTAAATGGTTGCTTTTTTATATAGCGTTTTTATCCAAAGTGCTTTACAATTTGTTACTCACATTTTACCCATTCACTCACACATTCAAAGACCGACGGCGGAGGCAACCATGCAAGGTGCCAACCTGCTCATCAGGAGCAATTAGGGGTTAAGTGTCTTGCTCAAGGACACTTCGACATGCTGCCCGGGAGGAGCGGGAATCGAACCGGTAAGCTAATTTCCCAAAATGTTGGCGTGTTCCTTTAACATGTTGGGAGCTTGTGGCATAGACCTAGTGTTATGTCCTGTTATGCTACGTATAGGTTGTGACATACTAGCAGTTACATTGTAGGCTACTGGGCCTTTAATAGACGGGCGTGGTTAGCGCTCGAGGTAGGGCTGTGTTTGTAACCTAAGAGTCAGTCGAATAAAGTAATGAAACCACACGGTCGTGTGTTCATTGTCTCAACATAATAATTGGCGAACGAGGATGGCTGATTTCGTTTTACCACCGCCACCACCGTTTCTACCTGTTCCCGGTGACCCAGCGGTTCCATGGGTTAGATGGCTAACGTCATTGGAGGACTATTTATTGGCGTTGGGACTGGAGGATCTGGAAGAAGCTAGGAAGTGCGCACTTCTGCGACACTGCCTCGGACAGGAGGGGCAACGGATTTATGCTACGCTTACATTAGCCGACGATCAGTACTCTACTGCTACCGAGGCTCTGAAGTCGCATTTTAGCTCGGGAAGAAGCCGTCGGATGTACCGGTTTGAGTTCCGCCAGAGAGCACAGAGGTCTGGTGAGACTGTTTCGCAATATGTGTCTGCCCTGCGGGAGCTAGCCAAGCATTGTGATTTTAGGAACTTGGAGGATGGACTCATAGTCGACCAGCTGATTGAAAGAACATTGTGTGCTCAACTGAGGGAGAGACTGTTATTAGAGCCGGACGCCATGACACTAGCTGATGCAGTAGTGATTGGAAAACAGTTGGAGACAGCTATCTCTGAGGCGCGCAAGTTTTCCCGCGCGGTGCATGAGCCTGTGACGTCACCTCCACCCGGAGTTCAGAACGTGGCCCAGGAGGCAGCTGGCGCAGACGATGACAACTTCGATGTGCAGAGAGTGGCAGACAGGGCGCCGAGGGAGAGGGAGAATGGACAAAGGCGTTGTGGTAACTGTGGCTCCCCTAAGCATGCAACCAGGGACCTGTCCTGCCCTGCTCTAGGCAAGCGCTGCCGTAACTGCAACAGGGTTAACCATTTTGCACGCTGGTGTCGCTCTCCTCCTGATCACGCACAATCTGGGGCTGTTCCCATCAATACAGTACAAAGCCCACAGGCCTCATTCAGTCATTGCACATGTCGTGTGGGTGGGGCCTCCATACCACTCCTCGTGGACACAGGGGCTAAAGTGTCGCTCCTGAATAAGTCCACTTATGACCGGCTCTTCAGTCACGTGCCGTTGACTACAGCAGCAAACGCCTTGTCGGGGTATGGCCACGCCCCGATCACCACTTTAGGGGTAGCCTGCCTACCTGTGGAGTACAAAAAGAGACACATCCCTGACACCGAGTTCTACATCACACGGAGAGGGGCTAACATCATGGGGCTAGACCTGTTTCATGCTCTGGACTTCACATTGACCGACGCTGGGGGTCTACGCGTCCTGCAGGTCACCGCGTCCTGGCCTGACCATCACCCGACACTGTTCGAAGGCCTGGGCTGTATGACTGGATTTGTGCACCAGCCCTCGGTGGACACGTCTGTCCGACCCGTCATTCAGCCGCTGCGGCGCATTCCCTTGGCCCTCCGTGATGCGGTGGAGGAGGAGATTCGTCATCTGGTGAAGGAGGACGTCATAGAACCGATCAACGCCTCTCCCTGGGTGTCCAACCTGGTGATAGCCAAGAAACGGGGGGGGGCGCGGACGATCTATGCGTCGATCTGACAGACGTAAACAAAGCCATCATCCCTGACAAGTATCCCCTCCCCACAGCGGAGGAGCTGACTAGCCATTTCCATGGCTCCACGATTTTCAGTAAAATGGATTTACGTCACGGCTACCTGCAGGTTCCCCTGGCACCGGGCAGTATGGACCTCACAGCGTTTGTCACACATGTGGGGGTTTTCAGGTACAAGCGCATGGCTTTTGGCCTGTCATCAGCCCCAAGCTGTTTTCAGAAAATAATGTCGCTCATTTTGGCTGGCATCCAGGGGGTCAGCATCTACTTGGATGATGTGGTGGTGCATGCGCCCACCGCTGCACTCCACGACGCTCGCCTGGAGCAGGTCTTCCAGCACTTCAAGCAAAACGGGGTCACACTCAACGCGGAGAAGTGTACATTTGGAGCTACTGAGGTCGAGTTCCTGGGGTTCAGGCTCTCCAGGGAGGGTATCACCCCGATCATGTCCCACACCGAAGCAATCCTGTCCCTGCCGGACCCGCAGTCGCCGTCCAAGCTGTCTTCTTTTCTGGGCATGGCTGCCTACTACCTCCGGTTCATGCCACACTATTCTGACTCGACGGCCCCTCTGCGCCAGCTGTTACGCAAGGATGCGGTATGGGACTGGACCCCGGCCTGCCGGGAGGCTGTGCGCGTCATCAAACGGCAGCTCACGTCCCCGCCAACACTGGCGCATTTCAGCCTGACCGCGCCCACCTTGGTCACCTGTGACGCCTCTGGGGTGGCGCTCGGCGCCGTGCTATCCCAGGTTTATGGAGGGGTAGAGCGTCCAGTGGCTTTTGCCTCTCGGGCCCTCACACCAGCCGAGCAGAAATACTCGGTGGGGGAAAGGGAGGCCCTCGCCTGTCTGTGGGCCTGCGAACGCTGGCATGTCTACCTGTATGGCAGGGCGTTCACCATTCGCACAGATCATCAGTCTCTGACAGCGCTGCTGGCGACCCGAGGGGCGGGGCACAAGCCTATGAGGCTACTGAGGTGGGCAGTACAACTTCGGACTCGAGTTTATGCCGGGGCGCTCTAACACGGTAGCTGACCTTCTTTCAAGAGCCGTCTCTACGACAAAAGAGGCGGGTGAGGCGAGTCCTGAACAGGAGGACGACGTGGACTGGGTCCACATGCTGCATGGACCGCTCAGCGCAGTAGTCACGCTGGCTGAGCTGCAGCAGGCTGCGGCTGAAGATGAGACATTTACAAATCTCCGTGCCTATATCCAGGACGGCTGGCCAGCCACGGTGGAGGACAGACTGCTCCCCTACCGCCGAGTCCGCAACGAGCTCTCCTGCTGGGGGGAGGTGTGCCTCGCCCGCGGTCACCGCGCTATTATACCAGAGGCGCTGAGGGCCAGGGTATTGCACATGGCGCACGACGGCCACCTGGGGGTGGTTAAGTTGAAACAACGCTGCAGAGACACAGTGTGGTGGCCTCACATAGACGGCGACGTAGAGGAGCTGGTGCGCAACTGTACCTGCTGCCTGCTGAGTGGGAAAACGGGCCAGCCGGCTACAGCACCCCTCACCCCGACCCCGTGGCCGTCCGCGCCGTGGGAGCACATTCAGGTTGACCTATGCGGAGAGCTTCATGGGGCCCCGGCACATGCCCGCTACCTGATGGTCGTGCACGACCTACACTCGAAGTGGCCAGAGGCCATCGAACTCAGCTCCATCACCACACAGAGCATCACCGACAACCTCGTCAAGCTGTTTGGGCGCTGGGGCCTGCCCAGTGTCGTCACCACAGACAATGGGCCTCAATTCATCTCGGCAGAGTTCTCTGAGTTCCTGTCACTGAGGTCCATCAGGCACATCAGGACGTCGGTCTACCATCCTGAAAGTAACGGCGGCGTTGAACGCCTAAACAAATCTCTGAAGAATGGAATCAGAGCCTGCCTGGAGGAGGGGAAAACCTTCAGCGCTGCACTCACCCAAACTCTCCTGACCATCCGGGCATCCAAGCACTCCACCACAGGGGTCTCTCCGGCTCTGCTCATGATTGGGCGAGAAATGAAACAACCACTAGACTGCTTGAGAGCTGAACCGGCCCCTGCATGCGAGAGCCCTGGGCTCGAGAAGGCCAGAGATCAGGTCCAAAGCTCACAGGCTCAGATGAAACGGAGGTATGATGCCTCTCACAGAGTACAGACTCCCACTATGTCAGCAGGGGATTGGGTCAGGATTAAACACGCCAACCGCAAGAACAAGCTGAGCTCATACTGGTCAGCACCCCTCCGAGTGACCCGTCAACTGGGTCCGGCCACCTACAAACTAGATGATGGTTCTCACTGGCACTCAAACCGCCTGCATAAGGTGGGTGCCCCGACACTGCCTGCATCATCCATGAGCCAAGCTGCAACCCGCAGTTGGCAGCCCCGCTTGGAAGCAACCAGGGTGGGAGGTAACCCACCACAACCACCAGACCCTGCTCCCCAGCCTGCTCGCCCTCAGAGGGTGAGGGCTCCACCCGCTTGGCATGGGGACTATGTTACTGGGTAAATGCCACGGGTTGGTGGACTGAAGTGTTCAGTTTCTGTTCATGGACTGGAATGTTCTATTGCTGTTGCAAGAGGGAAGGGGGGGAGAAATGTTATGTCCTGTTATGCTACGTATAGGTTGTGACATACTAGCAGTTACATTGTAGGCTACTGGGCCTTTAATAGACGGGCGTGGTTAGCGCTCGAGGTAGGGCTGTGTTTGTAACCTAAGAGTCAGTCGAATAAAGTAATGAAACCACACGGTCGTGTGTTCATTGTCTCAACATAATACCTAGTCTAAAGGTTTACACACAATGTCTCAAATGTTGTTTTTTTCCACCCTCTTTCTTCTTATTATGGCTGCAAACCGTGAACACGATGTCCTGTCTTTACACAAACACTTCACTCCGGCTGTAATTGCGTTGACATTTCAGCGTTATCATCAACACCGACAGGTCAAGTCAAGAGTTACAGTAGGTTTGCTTTTTCCCCCCCCGAGACCACAGAATTGTCACAGAATATCACCCAGCGGTGAGTCTCTCCAGACTCTACTTCACCCCTCGTCAAGTGGGGATGCTTCACACTGTTATAGATTGGCGCTGGGCGCTGTGGTTCACAGGCCTGGGTTTCCGCGCGAAACCCCCAGCAGAGGCTTTGATGTTTGCCTCGACGGATCAAAGACTTTGGTGAGTGCGGGGCCTGGCAGGTGCGCCCCTCTTTCATCTCCCCAAGACTCCCGGGCTGCGGGTCCCCCCCCCTCCCGTTCCCTGTGCTGTGCGGAGAGACAGGACAATGTCGTTCGTTCAAACTCAGGCCACGATTCAACCCCAGACGACACGCGCGCCGCTGGATCTCTTTGTTATTAGTCGAGGGAACGCCGATGAGGATTCAAGTGTTTCGTCTTCTAATGTTGTGGATGAAAAAGAGACAGACTCGCGGGGCTTATTGTCACAAAACCGCATACAGTGGATTTGAGCGGCGAATAGCTCCGGCGGTAGCCCAGAGACGCGTAGCATCAGCTCATCAGAGGGAGAAAGGCTGTGTCATAATCCTTTGACCTCAGACCAGAGAAGAAACAGAGAAGGACAGAATAACCGAAGAGGGTTCCTTGAGACTCATGAATATTTAAATTTTCTTTCACAGCCTTTGATTGTCGGCTCTGCTCTCCAACTTCAAGAGCAAATGTTAGTCTTGAATGGGTTTCCTGTTTCAATTACGCCAAAGGTCCCACCTCTCTCTCTCGCTCTCTCTCTTTGAAGATACACAGCAATGTCTACTCTAGATGTATGTATCTGAATCCCAGACGTGGTTTACTATGACTAGCAGCTTTGCATCTTCCTATTAAACAACATACTGGATTCAACCTAAACGTCTCAACCCCCCCCCCCCCCCCCCGCCTCCCCCTAAGTGTTTCCACAAAGAATCTATTTCCATATCGTGTTACGTTTTATACATATATATATTGTATAATGTTTGCCGCCTGTCCCTCTGCCCTTCCTTCACCACCCAAGTAAGTATGGATCATCCATAGATGGATCCCCGTTGCTTTTAGCTTAGCTCATTGATACTTTGATCTCAATGTAAGCAGACGACGTCTTCGTGCATAATCAGAGCATTGATTTTCCTCTCCTCTCCCTGGCAAATTGATCGAGGAGCTAATTGTGCCCTTCTTCCCTCACACCTAAGCCCATTTCTCCCTGTTTAAGCCACCAGACAATGCTATTAAAGAGAATAAAGGCTGTCTGACACAGGACTTAGCACGCGAAAGAGACCATTTAGAAGTCACCTTTCACTTTAAGTGTCCTTTCCTGGAATAACTTTTTTCCCACCCTTCTTTTTTTTCTGCAAATGTTTTGCAAAATATCTTCTTGTTGTCGTGTTAAAACGCAGAGTAAACATTATTGGATTTTGTAAAACAAGCGAGTCCCCGCGCTGCTATGGTCTTGCATGCGGCCTCTTCTTCACAGCATATCAGCCATGTTGGAGGATAGCCAGGGAAGCCGCTGGAACTTCACAAAACGCACCAGGCTTGGCTGTTAAAGTCAGAGATGGCTTCATCTCAGGGGCAGGTCTGTTGATAATCTGCAACACAGCGGGGATCAGAGGTTACTCTCACCTCAGCCAGACGGCTGCACGCGGGTCATTGGACAAGGCTGTGCTATTGAATAATGTCATTGGTCCAATTAAAGATCTTTCTACTGTGGAACTAAATTATACTCTGAAGAGTTAAGCGCTCCTGATGAAGGGAGGCTGAAATTGGACCCTTCGTAGTAAACACATTGGAAACCGCTGATTTCTTTAGCTTCTCATTATTTAGCACCAGACCAGAGATTCAAATGAGAGGACAGCTGCAGCTGTATTGATTTCTCACCACTAGGGATGATCTGCTTTAACTGTGTCCCCAACTCAGTAGAATCTAATGAAATTCTTTCAATAAAATTTTTTATCAGAAATTCGAATCAATTGTGGGGGCGGCTGGGTGGCGCAGCGGATATTGCGCTCGTCACCAACGCAAGAGACACCGGGTTCGAATCCGGCTGTCGGCGTTGCCGCCGGCTTGGGCCGGCCGTCATACTAACTCAATTGGCAGAGTTAGCGGGTGGGAAGTCGATGGGTGGTAATCTGGATGTTGTAAACAGCGACTCCTACAGGTCGGTTGTGGCGCCTGCACAGCAGAGACAGGAAAATGGCGGGGGCAGTGTGAGCCTCCTACACGTTACTCCTCGCCAAATGAGAGTCCGCGCTGGCAGGTGAAAAGATGCGACTGGCTGCCTCCACATGTATCGGAGGGGACATGTGATGCAAGGCTTCTACCCTCCCTACAACCGGCCAGTGGGGGGCACATGTGAGCAACGTTCAAGACAGGGGAGGGGAGAATTGGCACGGCTAAATTGGGATGGGAGAAAAATAGAAAAGGAGGAGAAAAAGTGGATAAAAAAAAATGAAATTCTAATCAATTGGATTTTTTTTATACCCTAATAGGGTTAAATAAAACGTCGGTATCCCACGCATTGCTGTCGTTTGACGGCTGACAGTGATTGATAGCAATCTCATCTGTAAGAAATCTCAATAATACAAGAGAAAGACAAGAAAATGAGGTTTGCTGAGAACCATTTGTTTCTGGGGGACAGGTTGAGTTCGAGGCGTGTCCCAAAACCGTCGAGTCCCATCAAGGGCCGGGGCTCCTTCATCCCGAGCCGAGGAAGACGCGCGATAGACACAGACCTCATTCCACCGCTGGAAAGTGATGGAGAGGGAGCCGTCTACATTTTGTCACTGTCAGCCGCAGACGGGATAACTGACTGTGAGAGGCATCATCTCTCCGAAAAAAGGATGAAGAGCGTCAGTCAGTCAATGTGGATTCAGTCTGCGGCACAGAGCGGTGGGAGAGAGAAGGATCTTACGGAACAGCGATGCTACGGTGATGGCGGAACACTCACGGGACGTCGTCGCTCAACAGACTCCCTTACAAGGTCTCCTATCAGAGGACTGTTGCTTAGTTGACAGTGGGGGCGACAGTGGCTCAGGAGGTAGAGCAGTCGTCTGGCAATCCGGAGGTTCCCGGTTCGATTCCCGCTCCTCCCGGGCAGCGTGTCGATGTGTCCTTGAGCAAGACACTTAACCCCTAATTGCTCCCGATGAGCAGGTTGGCACCTTGCATGGTTGCCTCCGCCGTGAATGTGTGAGTGAATGGGTCAAATGTGAGTAACAAATTGAAAAGCGCTATATAAAAAAAGCAGCCATTTATTTATAGCCATTTAGTTGAGAATCGTTGAATAGTGAATTATCTCCTTTAAAAACAGCACGAGGAAGCGTAAAAATATAATCCCGGCTGGATACACCGGCATGACATGAATGTAGATCTAATTTAGTGTGAGGTACCGTGTATCCAGGGTAACAACACATCCCTGTGTAGGAGGGTTCTAGGCAGGGGTCAGGCAGAGGGATTGTCACTCACATTTTTTAAAAGGGCATGCCACGGATATCTATCTGCACCGAGAGACCCTGTGACACTGGAGGAGAGAGGAAGGTGGAGGGGTGGGGGGATTTTTAACAAGGTACAATCATATTAAAGGGGGAAAAATATGGCCCTTTCCTCACCTTTCAATAACGTTGTTATATACCCACATGCCTAGTGCTGAGTACGCCTACCCTGCAAGTCACCTGGTTCTGACAGTGTTTCATGGAGATATATACTAGCAATGTTTTCAGGTGTTTTGTAGGGAAAAGTGTTTCTCGTCCCAGATGGAGTTCTAATTCATTTCTAATGGATCAAATAGGCTGTAGCTGTAGCTACCATACAGTAAACAAGAAACCAGTCCACTGCCAATTAAACTGTAGGCACTTTTCCTTGGAATATAAAAACAATGGGAAGAACTATGGATTTCAAATGACAATGTTGTTTTTATTTGACAGAATAAAGAAAAATGCTGCAGGGAATCCATAGCCCAGTTGTAGGTTTACTCTCTGCTTGCTTGGTTGCTCTCTCTCTTCTTGCTCCCCCCCCCCCCCCCCCCCCGACACATTTTGCTCTTAGCTAACAATGTACAAATTACACACTAATTAGGTTCAACCAAGTTTGGAATAAAGTTAAGCTATCACAACAAAAACATTCTACTGTAATTGGCCACATTTAATTTGAGCCACATAAATAGCAAGCAGAAGGCTAAGCCCAGCATGGGTCTAAATTAAAACCCATAAACAGAAGGCTTAAAGGGTTAGGAGTCCGATTTGGAGAACACACGGTTACGGGCTTGTAGGAAAGTTATCCCCAAAATACAACACACAGTAGAAAGAACAGAGAAACACAAGAAGAGTTTCAGCGAGAGAGAGAAAAAAAGTTAGGTTCTTCGATCACAAATCTCTGTATTATGCCGAACTGTTTTACCGGATTTACACAGCCCACAGCACTTTGTGGAGCACAGAGCCTGGGTAAGGTCCTTTGATCTTTGTGAGAAAATCCAAAATAAGAAGATAATAATACCAAAGTTGAGTTGATATCCACATTTTCAGTTGAACAGATCAGGACCATGTGTTACTAAATCCCCGCCTAATACACGCGGGGTGCAATCGTCAAGGCTGCAAGCAGTCCCACCGGAGTAGTCCGTCATGGCAGGGGCAAAACGGTCCTTGGGTCCAAGGGGGAATAAGCTGTTTAAACTGGACTTGAAGAAGTCTTTATTCGTTGCACACATTGCAACGTAATCATTCAGCGACACATACATGCGATGGGCGACACATAATAAGGGGGGGGGGGGGGGGGGGGTGTCACAGATGAAATTTCGTCTCTGGGCTTGAACCATCCCGTCATCCTTCCCCCAAGGGCCGGGAGCAGACATGGGCTGCGGCATGGCGCCACGCCCGGGATCCAATCCAAGTGCTCCTGTCCGTCTTCGTCAGGGACGCGACAGCGTTGGTGATCTGTTCTGCATGTTTTTCCATTGGGTTTATCTCTTTTTCTGGAAACCCCTGCGAGCACGGGGGAAGAACATGCAAACTCCACACAGAAAGGCGGGAGATACCCCACCTGGGTAGCTGGCAACCCGGCAACCTGGTCCCCAAGTGGGAATCAAACCCAGGATATTTCATTCAGCTAGATGGTGTTGAAAGCGTCAGTAGCTACCACCGTAAAAATGTACACTGGGTAGTTCATGGAGATAGACCCATTGTGGACGTGTCACAAAGTAAATCTGCAGTTTTGTTACGGTGTCACAAAGTAAATCTGCAGTTCTGTTATCATGTTGTACAATCCAACGGAGCAGTGCTTTATCTCGACAGGTTCTGCTCGAATGAATAGCGCCTTGTCCTCAATACATCAGTGGTGCGCAGGATCGCTGGGTTTGAAATGCACAGAGAGACAAAAAACAAAACATGCCAACTCATACAATCACAAGAGCATAAATAGAAACGCAGCTCGTTTAGCTGGAGATAAACTGCCCATTCATGTGCTTCATGAAATAACTATTGAACTGAAGCTTAACTACTCATGGAAAGAGTGGGATTTAGTGCAGCACATTACAACTTTAGTGTTCACAAAGTGAGTGGCCCAAGAACTATAACTCCTAACTCCATTTTAGGTTTTTAGAGGAACAACGTTTTCAAACTCTATTTTCTAAAGACGGTAAGTTAGACTGTTGTGTACATTCGTGGGCAAAGACGGTATGAGTTTTGAGTACTGTTCAGAGATCCAGTGCAGATCAGACATTTATTTCTTATATTTTATTCTTGCTATCGTGCCTGCAGGTACCTCTCCTCTCCCTCCCCTGCTGCTGCTATGACACCTGGATTTCCCCAAGGGGATGAATAAAGATCCATTGTATCTTATATTATTTTATCTTTCTAGTGTATTAGATATCTCCTTCCTTTTTTATAATTTTTTTTATAATTTTTTACAAGAAGTTTGATTTGAAACTCAGTGTTTGGCACTGAGTGACTGTCATTACTCACAGTCATCGTTCACTTAGTAAAAAATAATATATGTTTGTGGTGGTGAAGGAGGCAATTTCCACCCTATTTTCAAAAGCGCCGTTTGAAAAAAGCGCTATATAAATGCAATGATCATTCAATGATCATTCAGATGTGGTTGCAAACAAAATAATGAGTAAGCACTGAAGCCCAAGACACATCCTGCTTTTGGGCTGTGATAGCCATGGATATATATATAAAGACTAGATGACTCACCCGCGCTGCTGGCCAATAGAGACCGATGTTGCCACATGGCGGCCATCATGCTACAGGGTAGCATGCCGACTCATAACATGAATGTAGTGCATGTACTATTGAAATAACCATAGCTTGCTAAATTTTCAACCGTTTGGTTTGTTAAAAACATCAGAGATGTAGTTATCATACTACATACTTATAATGGACTTTCATATGACATTTTTTTTTTAATAAAAATTCTTCCAATCACGAATCATAGCCACATTAATAACGTTTGTAATAAACCAAACCGTTTGTAAAAGATTTAAGCGAGTTAAGAGTATTTTTGTTTGTGCAGATCACTCACCCTAAAGCAGTTAACTGTAGCAAGAGGGCCGCCGGTGAACTATACCCTGGAGACTCTGCCTTGCGCCATCTCTTTATATATATCTATGGTGATCGCTATCAAGTTCTGAGGGCCACGATTGCATTAAAGGGGCACTTCACCAAAAAACAATGCTGATTTATTTCCCCACATAATCTCACACACATCCCAAAACTCTAAACGGTTTTGCACACGTTCATTTTGTTTGACGGTTATTGAGAGTACATTTGTTTAAATATAGCCACCAGTGATGTCATTGGGGACATTGAATCCTTGTGTTGTGTTACAGCTCAATGAAATGATGTAGATAACATCAAAACACCCCTGCACTCAACCACACTTGGCACATTCCCTCGGGAACCCCTCCTAGAAATAGACTTGGACTCTCTCAGCTCCGGTTAGGCAGTTCCAGGTGTTCACCAGAGAGGTATGGTGAATTGTGGGAGAGCACAGCGACAACTAATCAGTAGTTTGTAAAAATGTGTCTCAATGAACATTTTACTCATAACATGTGTTTCTGTTATTTATGTATCTGCAAATGGGCTTTGCATACATACTGTAACAACCCTGAGTTTGGGGGCCATTGGTCAGCTGAGCTGTCACTCAGCACTCCGCCATCTCGGGCTGGCAGCGACGCTATTGGTCGCGCAAGCCACGGGGTGACAGAGGCTGGAGTGCGGGGGCTGACCTGGGGTGAGGATATCATATAAGAGGGTGTGGCACCCAGCGTGCGCTCTCTTAGCACTATGGGAAGTTCAGAGGCAGTTAGTTGGGAACAACGAGAGGTGATGCATCCCAGTTTGTATGCTGTAACCAGAGAACTGCAATAAACCATTAACGTGAGAACTAACCCCCTGAGTCGGTGAGTCGTCAATAACGGAGATCGTTACAATACTATAAATTATACAACAAACAAATGGCCGAAGCTAATGTTTGGCTAACTTCAACCTCAACACAGACCAGGGCTGCATCAAGATAAACCTGTTACAGTAGGGGTGAGTGCAATAATAATAATAAATAGTAATAAATAAGTAGCCACGACTACACAAATATCAACAATTCTATGCTGGCACATTCTAGAATGTGTTACTGCGGATGAGTGGGTCTAACTGCAGGGCACGGGGTAGCCCATGAAATGATGTTGATTAAAAAATAGCAATGCCTTGTATTATAGAGACTGCTACCTTATAATTTCATTGTGGCTGTAATTAATACAATGATCTATACAATTAGATTATGTGCAAAATATATCAGCATTGTTTCTTTTGTGTTTTTTTTGTGAAGTGCTCCTTTAACGAGAGGGTATTTCACCTTGAAAGAAGCACAGGCTTCATTCTGTGTTGGAACAGAAGCACAAAAACAAAGAATGATTTAGTCCATTTTGTTTGCTCAAATCAATAGGTAATGAGGGTAACATACATTGGTGAGTCATAGATCCACTTACTTTAAGCACCTTGAGATCTCAGTGAGTTTCAAGTGTGCTATATACATTAAATGTATTATTAATTATTAGTCTTAAATTGGTGCGTATGTTGTTCTCTAGATCCAGATATATAGTTTACAATGACTTTTGTATATTTACTGTGAATGGGTCTGGCATTGAAAGAGTCACAGAATACAAATACCTTGGAGATATTCATTTAAATACCATGTGTGTCACAATCACGGCCAGAGCCTCTCTCTCTCCCCCTGCTTCCACGCCCTTATATGGGGAGCTTCCTGTCGATATGTTCACATGCTGTCAGCCAAGCCCTATCTGCATACCTGAGACTCGTCAGGTCATCACCAGCTCTGATATGAGCCCTGCGGTGCCTGCCACTCACCGTCTGAGTGTTGCTATACCTACCTAGGTACGAGGACGTAACCTACCTTGCTGCTCTGTCTGATTCCCTGCCTTATTCTAACCTCTGTCTCCCTGTGCCCAGGACCATCTGCTGCCGGCCTACGCTGTCTCACGAGACACCGCCCGCCAGGACGTTCCTGTGGAGCACAAGGAGTGCTCCTGCTCGCACCTGTCGAACATTACTGTTTGCTAAACCTGTCTGCATGGTACCTGTTACGCACCCCAGTATGGGGACGCAACACAAGGCAACAGACATAGTAGGTGAGGGTGTAGTGACACAAAACCATGAAACAGTTTGCAAAATAATAGTATTTATTTACAAAAACACAGCAACACAGAGAGAAAGGAGGACTACCAGTGGCACCAAATCAATACACAAAAAGGAAAAGAAAACCCACCCCCCCTCTTTACAGGCGACAAGCGCCCAAAAGTACAGGTGGTGGTGCTCACTCTAAGCTGGTGTCTCTAACATCAGGTTACCTACGTGATGCAAAATGTAGACCCCAGGGTATCTTCCTGTCCTCAATTGTCCCTGTGTGCGAAAACGAAATGTTAATACACAGAATGATAATCACCATAGGCTGGGTGACAAAAGGAGAAACAAATATATACAGGTTAGGGTTAATACAGAAATGTGCAAAAACATGTACCACAAAAGAACACAAAAGATAGGCTTATATAACAAATAGCGCAAAGACCTAGAGCTCACAAAATATACAAATATGTCCCAAAAGCCACAGGTAACACTTTATAATAACACTCAGTTATAAGACCTTTATAAGGTATTTGTAGATAATTAACTAATCATGAACAAACCATTTATATACATTCGTAAATTATTATGAAATCATTTATAACTATATTTTTCAGATTCAGACAACTTTATTGAATAATTTGTATAACATTTAAAAATGTGTTCTACATTATTTATAACTCATTATCAACATTGTTTGTACTTGATTTGTTCATCATTAAATTACAGACTGCTGTACCTCCCTTTATTTGTTCATGTTCAACAAATGATTTGTTAAGACATTCATAAAACATCTATAAATCATTTTCAGATGCTATTGTGTGCCCTAATCTAAAGTGAAGCCTATTCATCATTAACAAATGTATAATAGTTTGTTTATTTATGGACTTTTATGAATACACACGAAGCAATTACCAGACTTGTCTTTTCATGTTTAACAAATTATTTGTTAAGACATTCATAAAACATCTATAAATTAGGGCTGTCAGTTTATCGCGTTAATTAGATTAATTAATTACACAGAAAATTATCGCTTTATGAAAATTAACTCAAAATTCATTAAAGAAAATGTTTTATTTATTTATTTTTAATATTTTTTAATCTCATTCATTCCATAAGAACGTAGAATACACATTTACAGACTTTTTTTTTTAATATGGTCCATTTGCATGTTCTTGGTATCTGATTCTAGGGACATCTATGGATCTCAGGGAATGTATTCCCAGGGTCAGAAATACTGTGTCTGTTACTAGGCTTGAGTAAATTGTAATGAACCAAATGAGAATATCAATTAAATCTTTTTTATCTTCATCTTAAAATTGACCAGACCTGAAAAATCTAAGCAAATTAATAAATGGAAGATGATTAAACAGAAGGTTTTGTAGATACAGTACTGAATTCTGCCATCCAGACACATGCAATTTGAAATATGATTATAGACTAATAGAATATCAGGCCTAAAATGGTTATGCGATTAAAATGCAATTAATTAGATAAATTAATTACAAAAACTGTAATTAATTAGATAATTTTTTTTAATCGCCTGACAGCACTGCTATAAATCATTTGCAGATGCTATTGTGTGCCCTAATCTAAAGTGAAGCCTATTCATCATTATCAAATGTCTAATACAGTTAATTATTGCCAGAGTATTGTAGAGGAAGTGAGTGAGACTTGACTTCTTGTTTGTTGCCGTCTGTTTGAATGGAAGCACGATATACATTAGCAGAGCCAAGTTATTCGTGCTGCCCCACACTTTTAAGGTATGAGCAGGCTAAACACCTTTTTTGTTGGTAAATCTATTCCATCCTTTCTGACCTACAACTCTTATATTTTGTGTAGATGTACTTGATGTGGTGGGCGCTAACGTTACATTTGAATTATGTGTTTGTTCCTAATGATGATGACACGAGGGTAATAATTATTTGTATTTTCAGGCTGTACTTTGTAAAATCTATTGATGATGATGATGTGATTGTAAATACTCAACAACATTGGAAATGAGGGCTGCTCCTCAATGTAGTTTTAGTCTAAAACAAGATTCAATGAATGAATGAATGGATGGATGGATATGATTCCGCATTGGTGGTTGTGAGAGATCTAACAAATCCCCCAAGGGGATTAATAAAGGAACACTCAAGCTGACTTGAGTTGATAGGTATGGTACTGCCACATAGCGGGAGGGATTTAGCGATGTGTGTGTCTGTGTAACAGAATCAAATATACAGCAGTAAGTATTATGTGTAACAGGGTCTAATATACCTTTAATTATAATTACACAAAAGTGTCCTTTATTGTTGTTGAATTACCTGCCGTTTAGTTTCCTTGTGTGACCCTTTCTATGTATGTGTGTTCAGTGATTTAACTCCGCCTCCTTCTGTACTTCCCCCATACGTTTGCTGTCTCCCCCTTTCCTCTTCCCTTCATTCTGATTATCTTGGGAAGAGGTGTGTACATTTATTTTACCCCATTTCAGTGACCCACTCAATAATCATCCTATAGTGTACTATTCTTTATATTAGTTATGTTTACTATATTGTTTAATGGAACTGTGATGTAAATAATAATGTATAGATTGCATTATTGTGTTTTGATGCCACAGAAAACATTAACTTTGATAGCTATGTTAGCGTGCACCTGATCTTTGAGTGATCATCCTAATACCCCCCCCCCTCTCTATCAACTTTGTATAGGAGTGGAGAATTAGTTCATGGGCAACCATTTGAAATATCAAGTTATATAATACATTTTATTTTCTTTATAAGCAGAGAAATACGCCTTACCAACAGCCGTAAAGGAATGTGAATCCCTACCCTCCTTCAAAACCGCTCCTACGGGGTGGCTGAAATTAGAAACTGGCCCCGGTCAAAATCCCCCCCCCCCCCACCCAACCCCAGCCCCCTCTAATGTACATTTCCTCTCCTTTTGTTTTATATCTTTATGGTGTTCTCTCTTTCTTACATAGTACTTATATTTGTATGTCTCTAAATGTTTTCATGAGTTGAAAATGGAGGACCCTGATGTAAACAAGACGAAAGTCTTTTTCTGGTCTTCATCCTCTTAGCAGTTGTTGTATTGAGCTGTACTGTATTGAACCCATTCTGCAATCTGTTAATAAAGTTTTCAATCAATCAATCAATTAATCTGTTCAAGGAATCTATTTCCTTTTTATTTGTCTTTAGGTATGTCTTTCATTTAGTTGATTTCGTGATAAAGGTTCTATGTACAAACTAATATGGTGTTCGTTCCACTTTGAAATCCTACTGTACACAGCAACGTAATCTGTTTGGCTATAGTCAATGAGCTAACAATATTGTGGAACATGTCGTTGTACTGTATAGCTAAAATAATCCCTTGGGAAGAGGAGTGGAGAATTAGTTCATGGGCAATCTGTTCAAGGAATCTATTGCCTTTTTATTTGTCTTCATGAGTTGCAATAAAAGCAGATCACTTCCGAAGATATCCTCGTCTGTGCCTCTTCATCTAAACCACAGAACGCTATAGATGCAACCGGTTACACCTGCGTTGTGCACAGTTTGACAAAATCATGTCCACTTCAGTAGCCAGCGCACAGTAGTCCTTGGCGGAGGAGAGTGGGGAGCTGGCTAGGGGCGGTGAGCACAGGCGGTGGGAGCTGCCGCAGGAGAACGTGAGTGAAAAGGAAATGGGAATCTGAAACATTCTGCCCATCAGTTCGGGAGGCTTACCGTCGCCGAGGCCGCTGAATGACAGGAGACCATCCGCCTTCTCCATTTCCAACAGTTGGAAAAGTTTTAAAGGGAACATCTTGACGGCGTCGTGCTTGGCTGTAGCTGGCGGAGTCTCCAGTGGCCCCATCACCCAGGCCGTCATCTGCAGGGCATCCAACCACATGGAAGTATTTAGTAACATCCTGTGTTATTCCTGAATTGCACTTAGTTGAATGGTAAATGGTGCATTTATATAGCGCTTTTATCCAAAGCACTTAACAATTTTTGCTCCTCACAATTTTACCCATTCACTCACACATTCACACACCGATAGCGGAGGCAACCATGCAAGGTGCCAACCTGCTCATCGGAAGCAGTTAGAGGTAAGTGTCTTGCTCAAGGACACTTCGACTCGCTGCCTGGGAGGAGTGGGAATCGAACCGGGAACCTCCAGGTTTTACCAGACGACTGCTCTACCTCAAAGGCAGTGTCTCTTTCCAAAATTCAAGACAATCCACAGACCTTGTTGTGAGCAGTTTCATAATAATGTACCCTAACCTTAAAGGAACACGTCAACATTATGGGAAATGCGCTTACCGTCTTCTCCAGAGTCACACAAGAAGATCTGTGCGTTGCTCTCTGTGTGTTCAGTAGAAAGCTATCCGGCTGTAAGCTAGCCTAGCCTAGCACAAATTAATGGAAGCGGATACTAGTCATTAGTGCTAAGCTAGGCTAGGCTAGACAGCCGGATAGCTTTCTACTGAATGCACAAATTGGTATCCAGGAAATTGGTATCTATCTTCTTATCTGACTCTGGAGAAGACGGTAAGCGCATTTCCTATAATGTTGGCGTGTTCCTTTAACCTAATTTTCTTTACCTTAAAGGGGACATATTATGTATATTTTCAATTATATATGACTTCCTTTAATCTGTGGAACATTTAAAGTTTGTTTGCAAAGAAACTAGTCTAAACTAGTCTTTTTTTCTTTTTTACATCACCTCTTCTCTTGTATTCAACGCGCTGCTTTTGTTGGTCATAGCGCGCGCTCACCTAATGTTTTATTCATTATTCGCTTCCCTGCCTGCTTTTCCCAAGAGGAAAAGTATTTTATAAACGGGCCAGTAGATTAGGTAGGCAGTGTTCCTGGCTCCAAAACAGAACAGTTAATTGTTCAACCGTTATTTAGACTCGAAAATCATTGCGAGTTTGACTCTCATTTCAGATGATGACAAAAAGAATAAAAATAAATAAGGAATTCAATCAATAAAACAATTAAAAACAACTGCAGACTGGGGTGAAACGGTTGGTCATTAAAGATTTAAACTGTCCAAAGGATACTAATGTATGTTATAGTACATTGGGAGATGCTCCACGTGTCCAGGGTACAGAAGCTAAACGCAGATTTCCCAAGTTCAGTATAAATTCATTGGAGCGAGTATGATGAGGTCCAGAGGACCGGTCCAATAATGAAGTGATATAAAGTGGAAGATCTCCAACAATTAGTACTATATTAGTTAATTTGGAGGAAGGAAGCCAGCACCATGACGCACTCTTCATCCTGGCTCCTAGGGACCTGCTCCTACCCATCTACTTTCTTATTCATTTCCATTTTTCACGGGAGTCATTGAAACATTGAACTACTCAACTAATTTGAAAATGTAGTTTAGTTTCCTTCACCAAATGTATTTTGAGTTAATGTGTCAGCCCGATCTCGCTTACAATATGTAAGTAAAGTACTAATCAACCACAGAAAAAAGTACATTATGTTATAGCCAATAGGAAAAAGTCCAAAACAAACGGTGCAACACACCGGCTGTACAGAACATTTAAAAATGAACATAAATGGTTGTTCATCTGAAGGGTTAATTTTTCAAAACTAGTCGACCACAAATCCCTGCCTATACCTACAGTAATCCATTCTGATTCCATAGCTTTCTTTTCTCAAACAGCTGGCACCCCACATAGAAAATGGTCTACAGCAGACCTGATGTATCCCTGGATATAATGCGGCTGATAATTGAATACACTTACACCTGCTCTGTGGCTGTGACAGACGAAAAGGTGGCACTTTTGATGAGCTGCAGACCAGTATCGCGTCATTGGTGTAGCCTGCTGTGGCTTCCTGTGACTCTGCAGGAACTGGCAAACATCACCGAACAGGACCAGCTGGATTAGCCACTCACCTGACGAGCACAAAGCCCACATCGCTGTGCTGTTGTACACGGTAAAGGAGCGATGGGCTGGGGGCCGGGGCCACCGAAGGGTCATTGTGGGGCTCCCAGGGCTTCTGCGGCATAAACAGGAATAGTTTTATTTTCAATTTGTCATTTAAATGACTAGAAGTAAACCCAATGAACAAATATAGTAATGAATATTCAAAGCATATAGCTTTCCCTCTCTCCTCTGTTATCTCCCCATACGCAGAATTAAAATAATTCAGAACTAAATCACATTGAACAGCTAGAATATTCTCAGATGGAGGTCACAGAGACAAAAAAAACTAATCGAATGGGTGTGCATAGTCTATTGTTGATCTGTTTGATCCTTGGCTTGAAAGAGTTTGGGAACGATTGGAGTACAAGTTTGCCGTAGGGCCTACACCCAAATGAGTATGAAGCACAAGCGTGTCTCGGTTTTAACTGCTGTCTGAAATGGTTGGTCATTAAAGATTTAAACTGTCCAAAGGATACTAATGTAGTATGTTATAGTACATTGTGAGATGCTCCACGTGTCCAGGGTACAGAAGCTAAAAGCAGATTTCCCAAATTCAGTATAAATTCATTGGAGCGAGTATGATGAGGTCCAGAGGACCGGTCCAATAATGAAGTGATATAAAGTGGAAGATCTCCAACAATTAGTATTATATTAGTTAATTAGAGGAAGGAAGCCAGCACCATGACGCACTCTTCATCCTGGCTCCTAGGGACCTGCTCCTACCCATCTACTTTCTTATTCATTCAAAAATGTTCATGGGAGTCAAACATTGAAACATTGAACTACTCAACTAATTTGAAAATGTAGTTTAGTTTCCTTTACCAAATTAATTTTGAGTTCATGTGTCAGCCTGATCTTGCTCACAATATGTAAGTAAAGTACTAATCAACCACAGAAAAAAGTACATTATGTTATAGTATATCTATGTATTGTATCAGCAAAAGTCCAAAACAAACGGTGCAAAACACCAGCTATACAGAACATTTCAAAATTAAAATAAATGGTTGTTCATCTCAAGGGTTAATTTTTCAAAACTAGTCAACCACAAATCCCTGCCTATACCTAATCCATTCTGATTCCATAGATTTCTTCTCTCATGGGATGGAGGTCCCAGGGACAAATAAACGAATCGAATGGGTGTGCAGTCTATTGTTGATCTGTTTGATCCTTGGCTTGAAAAAGTTTGGGAACGATTGGAGTAGAAGTTTGCCCAAGTGCAAGTCCAAGCACAAGCGAGTCTCCATTTTAACTGCTGTCTGCTGGTCTCTACCCAGGTTCGTCTGGCTTTGATGACTACTAACTATTTCATGAGAGTGCAAATCCATGCTCTGGTGAAGGACACAGACTGTAGACCTGTCATTAACAATGTCTGGAGGGCCATGTATGACCTCAACATGAACAAACCCTCCCATAACTATGGTGACACGGCGGTGTAGTGGGTAACACTGTCCCCTCACAGCAAGAAGGTCCTGGGTTCGATTCCCAGTTGGGGACCAGGTTGTCGGGTTGCCAGGTACCCAGGTGGGGTATCTCCCGGGCCTTTCTGTGTGGAGTTTGCATGATCCCCCCCCCAAAAAGAGATAAACCCAAAGGAAAAACACACAGAACAAATCGCTAACGCTGTCGCGTCCCTGACGAAGACGGACAGGAGCACTTGGATTGGTCCCCGGGAGCGGAGTGTGTGTGTTCCTGTGTATCGCCCATCTTACATGTGTGTGTTGCTGCATGACAAATAAAGATTTCTTCTTCTTCTAAAACCATTTCCCACTGGCCTGCCCACACCTGCCTAATTTCTTTTTGTTGATCTACTTTTTCTCCCCCTTTTTTCTGTATTTGTCTCCCATCCCAAATTAGTCGTTATGCCAATTCCCTTCCCTCCCTTCCTGGTTGTTGCGCGCATTTGCCCCCCACTTGCCGGTCTAGGGAGGGTTGATAGATACTATCACATGTCCCCTCCGATACATCCAATAATTTTTTTTTAAAGAAAGTATAATTATATATATTTTTTTATCATTCCATTTGCGGGGTAACTGTACATTGGATTAACGACGAAACCTTACTTTGTCCCAAGAAGAGGGTCTCGTGTATTATTGGGTTTAATAGGACATTTATTGTACATTGGAGGGGGTTGTGTTAGGACATTTACAGGGGCCAGTTTAGAATTGCAGTCTCTCGTAGGTGCTCTTTGGAGTGGTTTTGAAAGTGGGTAGTGATTCACATTCCTTTACAGCTGTATTTACAGCATAATTGTGAAACGTGTTTAGTCCCTTGTTTGAGCCGAATCTGGGTTTAACATGATTTGTGGAGCTCCCTCTGGTGTTGTGGTTGTGGTATTCACTGATCTTTGGGAAGTATTTTGACATGTACATGGGTACCTTAGTCGTGTAGTGTATCTTGTAGACCAGGCCCATTGCAAGTAGCTGTACTCTGTCGTCTACTCTAAGCCATCCTAGGTTGTCAAAGTGGGCAGGGGTGAGGTGGGTTCTAGGAGTAAGGTCAAGTAGTTGTCTGACCAGTTTGTTTTGTGATGTTTGTAATTTTGTTTTTAGCGCCTTTGAGGTGCTTTGGTACCATGAGGTGCAAGCATAGTCGATAGTACCCTTGAATGAGTGCTCCTGCCAGAGTCTTCAGGGTATTCTTGTTTACCAGAGAGGAGATCCGGTACAAGAATCAAGTTCGTTGGTTGACTTTTTTTTATTACATTGAATGCCATTTTGTCACAGGAAAGATTTGCCTCTAGGATGGAACCTAGGTATGTAATTTCATCTTTCCTTGTGACAATATTGTCACCCACTGTAACTGAGAAGCCGTCGGTCTTGCTGAGTTTGTTATTTGAACCGAAGAGAATGGATTCTGTTTTACCCAGGTGTAATGATAGTTTGTTATCAGCGAGCCAGGTGCAAATTTTGCCTAGTTCAGAGCTGAGGGTTTTTTCAACCTGTAACTTGTTCTTGTCAGAGACCAGCAGGGCTGAGTCGTCCGCGAACAGGAACAAGTTGCAGTCACAAGCTGACAACATGTCATCTGCATAAATTAGGAACAGTAGCGGTCCTAGTATGCTTCCTTGTGGAATACCACAGCTCACTGGGAGGGGGGGGGGGGGGGGGGGTAGGGTACCGTTTACCTCCACCATCTGTTCTCTCCCCTCCAGGTAGGATTGCATCCAGCTCACTGATAGACTATCAAAACCAATTGCTTTTAGCTTGTCAATCAGAATGGAGTGATTGACAGTGTCGAAGGCCTTTTGTAGGTCCAGCATGACCATGCCGCAGTATTTGCACGCGTCCACCTCTTGTTTGATGTGGTCGTTCAAATAGAGAAGGCATGTGTCAGTGGAGTGGGATGTTCTGAAGCCAGATTGGAATTCGTAGATTCGTTTTTTTTTGCGAGGTACTTTTCGACCTGTTCGTATACTATTCTTTCCATGACTTTCGAGAAGAAACAGGGTGGTAGTTGCCTGTGTCTAATTTTCTGCCCTTTTTGTGCAGGGGTGTTACTCTCGCAATTTTGAAGTCTGATGATGATGGTCCAATCGATGGCACTGATGCATACGATCCCAGAGAAGACTGCTGGGTGAACCAGTGATGAGGAGACTGAGTCCTCTGGCTTTCCTCAGTGGCTTCATCTACTGCTTTGGCGGCATTGCCTATTTCAACGCTGTTTGCAAGTTCAACCCGGTAACCGGCACCTGGCACCAGGCGGCCCTCCCTCCATGCATTCATCCATTGTTATGTCAGTGTGGTGGTACTGAATGGCTGCAGATCAGTGGCGGCTGGTGAATTCTTCTCCAGGGGGGGCGCTATACCAAACATTTTGCAAACATGTACCGACCCAGATAGCAAAAGGTGTTAATTCAATGTTGATTTATGGTCACAATGCTTGATTTTTGGTTAAGGTCGACGATTGATGTTGAATCACCCATTAACCGCTAAAGCAATTGACTAATGTTGAAAACATATCATTGAATCAATATTGTTTTGTGGTTGCATTTTAATGATTGAAATGCCAATATCTAATAAATGTTGAATCAACGTATGGCTGCTGCTCAACGTATGCTGTCGTCATTGTCTCATCACCCAGACTGCACTGCACTTGTGCCCCGCCTCCCAGAATGCACCTGTGCGGCAGCTTCCTGGCAGCTAGCTACCTCATGTCTCCATTGTCTCTCTGCATGGTGAGTACTGCATGGCAATAATGTCGATTATGTTGTATGTTGTATGTTGTATGTATGCTTTCGATTGCAAACGCCAGTGGAGTAGTGCCGTGTTCGTTTTTACATGGTAGAGAATATTATATTAACCGTTATGCATGCCTGCTAGCTGAAGCTAATTTAGCTAGTAGCGTTAGCAGTTAGCTATAATGTTTCTTGATTTTGGTGTTTAGTGATATCCACCTGTTGCATATAAGAATATAAAAGGCCAGGTATCAACGTTAGCTCCCGGAACGATAGCCAGTTAGTTAGCACCAGCCAGGTATCAACGTTAGCTCCCGGAACGATAGCCAGTCAGCCAGCACCAGCCAGGTATCAACGTTAGCTCCCGGCTAACTGGCTATCGTTCCGGGAGCTAACGTTGATACCTGGCAACATTGAATTAACGTTTTTAAAATCAAACGTTTTCAAGTATTATTATCACTACTATGTCACAAATACATGTAGAATGTAAAACGTTAGGTTGGCAATAGTTTAGCAATAGGTTAAAAGTGAGTTTATATCATTTTAAGTATTTTTTTCAACTCGCGTTTTTGACCCGGAAGCGGAAATGAAAATGTTGAACGATCAGAATTGGAATCTTTTTGCGGCCATTTTCAAGAGGACCTCGCTAGCTATCTGCCAGTGTTGAAATTTCACCAAACTGTGGTCCGCTATGGTCGTTCAAAGTTCGGCGTTCTGAATGAAACATATCAATAATTGTTATGATTCACGATAATAAGCTACAAAAGGTAACGTTTTTGACAAATATTGAAACGCAGTCAGTTTCTCCACACTATTGTAATCATGTAGGAATAATTAGATCTGAAATTAGTTACAAAATGATTACACTGTGGGAGAAATAAAAAAGTACAGTCGATTACATTAAATATCAGTATATGTTATTATGCACGCTTGGTGATACTATATCCAAATTGAACTCGGCCATTTGAAAGATACTATATGTATATATATATAAATGTGCGAATTGGCTATAATAAGGTCATGTATAAGCATATATTCTATATTCTATAATAATATTTCAAATTGCATTGGTCCGGATGGGAGAATTCAGTACTGTATATACAAAACCTTCAATTTGATCATATTCCCTTTATTAATGTCCTTAGATCTTTTGTACACATGATCTCAAGAGGGTACTGAATGAGCTCAGTGGCAGTTTTTTAAGTTTGGTCATTATTATCATGGTTTTATTCACTGTCAAAGATGAAAAGAAAAATCATAATTCATATTTTCCTTTGTTTCATCAGAATTTAAGCAAGCCTAGTAATAGACACAATATTTCTGACACTGAGAATACATTCATTGAGGTCCATAGATGTTCCTAGATACCAAGAATATGCAAATAGCCCTTGTAGAAGTGGAGCAATATTCCATTTACCTAGGTATACATTTTTACTGATTTTCACCTGGGGTGGAACAGGTTAAACTGTTAAATGGTCATTTTAAAACTAATATAAGAAATTAATGTATAGTGGTATATTTATGAGGGGAAAGCATATTTGCAACAACTTTTAACATTTATACAGGTAGGTTATTGATAACTAATTCTGTTATGAGTGTCATATTACAGTGACATTCATACAGTATCCTTTGATTTCACATAATTTAATTATTATTTCACAATAAAATGCTGTAATCAAAATCCTCTGTAATATCACATCAGATGTTGTAATCTCACAATAACATAGCAATATTTCACATTTAATTATTATTTCACAATAATAGTAATCAAAATCGAAAGACCATTTGCATATTATTGGTATCTAGGGACATCTATGGACCTCAGGGAATGTATTCACATTGTCAGAAATATTGTGTCTATTGCTTATTTTTATAACGTGATTTTTTTCTGTGGCTTATCTAAATACTAATTTGATGCTATGACTATGTTTATATCGCTATATGCTTCATCTCCCCTTTAAGCTTAGGCACTCTTTCGAAGTTGGTTAAGGTTAGAGTTTGTCTTAGAGCATGGCGATAGAACGCCAGGTAGTTTGCAGGCTGTTTGGCGTGCCACTGGTCCTGCTAATGTTGAATGAATGAATGAAAACTTTATTTAACAGATTGCAGAAGGGGTACAATACAGTATGGCTCAATACACACAATTGTTAAGGGGATGCAGACCAGAGAAAGACGTTTTTGTCTCGTTTACATCAGGGTCCCCCATTTTCAATTCATAGTGACATTTATGACATACACATGATGACATTTATGTCTCCCCCCTTTTTTCTTTCTTTTTCCAGAATCACGTACCAGTTTCAAGAAGCCGCACGTTGCAGCAATTGAAGCAAAGACCTGTTCTAGCCAAGTAAATACCACAATTTATGTACCATTACACTGACTATATAGTTAGACGTTTGGTTATATGTATGGTATTTTCTAATGAACAATATAACAATAATATAATAATGGACTCTCTTGATATTGATCAAAATGTAGAATTATGCAAGTGTTTCACCCTGCACATTGCAATGCAGCACATTAATCAGGACCCTCCCCCCTTTTTTCTTTCTTTTTCCAGAATCACGTACCAGTTTCAAGAAGCCGCACGTTGCAGCAATTGAAGCAAAGACCTGTTCTAGCCAATTAAATACCACAATTTATGTACCATTACATTGACTATATAGTTAGACGTTTGGTTATATGCATGGTATTTTCTAATGAACAATATAACAATAATATAATAATGGACTCTCTTGATATTGATCAAAATGTAGAATTATGCAAGCGTTTCACCCTGCACATTGCAATGCAGCACATTAATCAGGACCCTCCCCCCTTTTTTCTTTCTTTTTCCAGAATCACGTACCAGTTTCAAGAAGCCGCGCGTTGCAGCAATTGAAGCAAAGACCTGTTCTAGCCAAGTAAATAGCACAATTTATGTACCATTACATTGACTATATAGTTAGACGTTTGGTTATATGCATGGTATTTTCTAATGAACAATATAACAATAATATAATAATGGACTCTCTTGATATTGATCAAAATGTAGAATTATGCAAGTGTTTCACCCTGCACATTGCAATGCAGCACATTAATCAGGACCCTCCCCCCTTTTTTCTTTCTTTTTCCAGAATCACGTACCAGTTTCAAGAAGCCGCACATTGCAGCAATTGAAGCAAAGACCTGTTCTAGCCAAGTAAATACCACAATTTATGTACCATTACATTGACTACAGCACCTCATCACTATGTCATCTTATTCTCGGGCTAAAAGATGTAGAGTCAACAAATTAGTGAGAGAGACAGAGCAGGCTATCCTCACTGATTATAAGTTAATTGTTGCTGCTAATTCAAGGACAAACCATCACTCTTTAGAGAACTACAACACCCCATCTGGTGTTTCACAGCGTAGACAGATGGCCGGCGATGACGGGCAGCTTATGAAAGGCAAGTCTATTGGACATGGTGTAATTCCTCGTGTGATTTGCTGCTTATTTTTATTTCTCACTTAATGATTTTAACTCTTCTTCTGAAGACCTTACCATCCAGAAGAATAATTCAATGCTGGCTGAATTACTTGTCGTGGTGAAGGATCTATCGAGAGATGTGCAGTTCATCAAGACCGAGTTGGCTGAGGGCAACATATCTGGTGGGACCAGGGGACACGGCGTGGCCACCACAACCACTATGCTCCCCATCCAGCTGCCAATCGCCAGTGAACAAGACTTCAATGAGGCAGAATCATTACTGATGGAGCAATCAGTCCGTCAAAATATGGTAATTTATTGAACTGCATTCATTTATCAAATGTAGATCGTTTCAGTGTGGTCTTGTTCAGGGGAAAAATGTGTTTAGCACTTTCTAGTTCAAAACGTGTTAGAGCTTGTATATCTGCTATTTATGAAACGTTTTGAAATTGTTCAAATATACCGTTTACATATGGACAGGAGGGTTAATGTGGTTAAACCTAATGACTGGCATGGGCTGGAATATCAGTGCATGCATAAAGTGTGTGTATAAACAAGTTGGTTGCTCTGTGTTCATAAAATAAACGTTATGCTGTTTCTAACGCAGGGCCTTCATTTTCTTCTCTCTGATTTAGATTTCTCGCCTGGCTTTGGTAGGAGGCACCAATTCAGAGAACCTGATCAGACTGATGTTGAAAACTGCTATGACCAACGCCCTGGCCAGTGGGTTCAACTGGGCTGGAAAGAAAGACAAGCGTTGTTCAGAAAGCAAGAAGCCATTCAAGCACACCACACTACAAGCCTGCATGTTTGGTGAGCTTCCTCCCCTGCAAACTACTTCATAGGTTAAGTTTAGGTAGTGAGGTGGTGATGCTGGTGATGCTGGTGATTCAGAATATAATTATGCTGTTGCAAAAACTTAAAAAAAAAGTGTTATGTTGGAATAAAGTGATGAAAGTGCAACCTATAAGAAATGGACAACGTAATTGAGCTTTAGAGGTGCATGGATACACATTGTATTGCCTAGATGGTGTCAGGCTAGGCGATTGCTTAATTCTCTTTCCTGTCCAGTCTAACTGGATGCTGACTGTAGCTTGTTACTGTAGACCTACAGAGTGAGTAATTGAGTGATTAAAAAAAATCGCACTTGTGTGAAGTGAGGGCCGGGTGCTCTTATCATCGTACATCATCTCACCCACCTCTCTTCCTCCCTTTTTTATTTTTGTGTCTATCAGCTGCTGCTCGACAGTTTGACCCCAAGCTGACCGACCAGGACTACAGCGAAACTGTCAAGAAGTGGCTTCGTTATGCGCCAGACCGGGAGGGAGGCATCTCAAGGAACCGAAGTGACCCAAACTTAAGTCAAGCGAACCAGAGTCAAACTTAGGGTACCCCAGCACAGCACAGCACACCACACACTGTTTCCCTGGTTCATACAGTACAAGGAATTACCCTGGCATCTACTTGAATGACTTATGCTGCTTCAGCCTGTTCTTGGAACCGAAGTGACCCAAACTTAATTGTCAAGCGAACCAGAGTCAAACTTAGGGTACCCCAGCACAGCACAGCTACCCCAGCACAGCACAGCACACACTGTTTCCCTGGTTCATACAGTACAAGGAATTACCCTGATGGACACTGTTCTTCCATGGACGGCATCTACTTGAATATGCTGCTTCAGCCTGTTCTTGGAACCGAAGTGACCCAAACTTAATTGTCAAGCGAACCAGAGTCAAACTTGGGGTACCCCAGCAGACTGTTTCCCTGGTTCATACAGTACAAGGAATTACCCTGGACACTGTTCTTCCATGGACGGCATCTACTTGAATGACTTATGCTTCAGCCTGTTCTTGCAGTGTTTATTTTTTTAATTTTTAATTTTAACCTTTATTTACCCAGGGTAGGTTCGCTGAGCACAGATGCTCTTTTTCAGCTACGCCCTGCTTCACATTCACAGAGTTCCATTCACACCTGGGAGCTGCCCAGGCCTAACTAAATTAATAGTTGGTTTCAGGTTGCCGACCGACCCTGCCGATTTAGGTGCGACCCAATATATTTTATGAGTTTTTAGAAAAAATTATATAAAAAAAAAAAAAACGTTTTTTTTTTTTTTTTTTTTAATACAGTTTCATAGAAATCTTAGTCAAACATTTAGTATTATGGATATTAAACATGCTGGCAGAGTACATGCATCCATGTTGTTGTGAACATTTTAATTAAATAAAGAAATTCCCTATCCATAGTCGCCGTGGGAAAGAATAAAATAAAAAAATAAAATAAAATAAATTCCCTACCTACCCATGGCCAAACTGACAACCAACCTGAAACCAACTATTAATTTTGTTAGGCCCCAGTACAACCACAGTCTGACACTGTTGGCCACTGAGCAACTCCACTGGAGCAGTTGGGGGTTTAGTGCCTTGCTCAAGGGCACTTCAGCGGTTGGTGTTAAGGGTATGGGAGAGAGTTATATGGGAGAGAGTTATAGAAACATTAGGGGTGTAACGGTACACAAAATCCACGGTTCGGTACGTACCTCGGTTTTGAAGACACGGTTCGGTATTATTTTCGGTACAGTGGGGGGGGGGGGGGGGGGGTTTAATCCAAAAAAAATTGCTTTTCATTTATCTATTTATTTAACTGTATTAAACAATATAAAACGAATTGGCCATAATTGACTGAGCAAACTAATGCTTACTGCTGTAACCTACTAATAACACTTAAGTAAATCTGAAGATTATTATATAGCAGATGCCTTGGAGGATAAGTCGTGGACAACTGTAGATCATCTAAGCTCCACTGTGTTTAAATTCAAATCCTATGCCATTGTTTATATTTAACCCTTGTGTCTGAAAACTAAAGTATTATACTCTTATTAGGGGACTAAATTGAAAAACTCCATAAAAAGATTATGTTGAAATAATTTCCCACTTTCTTTTCCATAAATATTTTATTCAACTTCAGCCCTGATCATAACCATTTTTCATATTATTTTTGTAATGAAATACTCCCACTTTTCTGAAAAGAGTTGTTAAATATGACAAAAAAAAGAATATGTGGTGGTTATGATCGGGCTGAAGTGGAATAAACAATTTATGAAGAGTAAAAAAAAAAATACAAGATAATTAAAAGATTATGCCACATATTATGTTGGCTCATCACTGCAAAGTTATCAAACAAATACGAATCTGATCAGACACAAGGGTTAAGTTGTTGTTCCCTTTCTAATTTCCTCAAACATCTAGTCTAGTTAATGTGATCAATATTATTTGACAATTGATGCTTTTTGTTGGACATTTCAGTCAGTAGTGAGCTCATACTTTGAGCTCATAAATTTATAGTTAAAATGATTGCAATCTTGTCTTCGTTGTGCATGAATGCGTGTGCTCACCACACACAATATGTGTGTCACTATTCTGGCAGTGGCTATATTGTTAATGAAAGCCTGTTATAAGGTCTGTTATTTGTTTTTTGTAAAGTTTTAGTCACTGGAAGTTCTGATACCCTATAGAAAAAAATTAATTTTCATTTTAAAAGCCATGTTGTCATTTTTGTTCACACATTTTTGGAAATATGGTCATATAAGAATTTTATTATTATTTATTTAACAATAGTGTGTTTAACAGCAGGAAAAAAACATGTAATGTTATGATGTATACATATCAGCAGCAATATTTTAATGTAAAATGTACATTAATCAGTATTGATTCCTTAACTTTACAAGTTACAAGTAGATGTACAAGTTACAAATGTACAAGTAGAGTACCATTTAGATTATGGTTGAATAAACATTGATGTCTAACATTGATTCAATATAAAATCAACTAAAATGTGCATGTAGATTACCATTTAGATTATGGTTGAATAAACATTGATGTCTAACATTGATTCAATATAAAATCAACTAAAATGTGCATGTATATTACCATTTAGATGATGGTTGAATCAACATTGATATAGTATCAGCTATGGTTGACACCTAACGTTGATTCAACGTTAGGGTCATAGACAACGATCTATATAATTTAGATGTCAGGCTTCAACATAGATTCAATATTTCTGCTGAACCCTATTTCAACGTTGATTCACTAATTTTTTGCTATCTGGGGAGGCACGCATTGGCGAATATTTAAGTAGGTAGAGTACAACTATCCCCATTGCCATCAATCAATATATGATCACAGTCAGTCAATGCAGCCACGTTTCCAATAGCCCTACACAAACACGCACGCCCAGGTCTCTCTCTCTCTCTCTCTCTCTCTCTCTCTCTCTCTCTCTCTCTCTCTCTCTCTCTCTCTCTCTCTCTCTCTCTCTCTCTCTCTCTCTCTCTCACTCTCTCTCATATTCAGATCCGTCCAATAATAATCACAGATGTATATCTTGTCATTTTAAACAAGTTACCATTATATTGTCCGGGTGATTATGCCCCCCCGCTGCGAAATTAATTAGTATCCCTGACCCCCTCTATCTCTCTCTCTCACACAGACACACACAGCTGCATGACGTGGAATCCAAGGCAAGCTATCGTTACAAGACTTACTTACCATCACAAGAGTTGAATGGGGCGAGATATTCAGCTGTCCAGTCCACAACAGCCATAATCCACTTTTTTTTTTAAATCCACTAAAAAAGAAACTCCAGTCACGTTTAAACAGTCCACCGTCGTTAGCGGCATCCAGTTACCAGCCAAGGTAGCAAAATATCCGGACTACAACACCGGAAGGATCCGATCATCCGGTGTTGTAGTCCGGATATTTTGCTACCTTGGCTCCGATTCCATCATATTACATCATATTTGAACAAACTGATAGGCAAAATGTATTTGCTAGACCTATTTAATTGGCTGCGTGGATACAGCGATGAAACCAGTGCACGCCCACTGTGTGCGCGATACGTCTCGCCCAGCCTCAGAGAGTCTACTCTCATATCAGACAGTGACGTCATGTGAATCACAAAACAATTATTTATATTTGATATATTAACGTTATATTGTGCATTGGAAACACAAACACACTTAAAATGAGTAAATATTATTCATTTTAAACATGTTTATTTTATTTTTAAGGGTCTAAAATTTAAATAAAAATTTTAAATGTTCTTCTTCTCCTGCTCTCCTTACCAGGGGGGGGCAGCGTTCCAGCGCCCCTAGTGGCCAGCCGCCACTGCTGCAGATATGCCATGAGGGGCTTTTATAGACCACTACACTTCCGCGTTACATTGAAATCGGGGAGGAGATTGCGGGGGGAGCAAATGAATGAATGTGGATGAGAGCCGTGATGTAAGTGGTTGCAGATACGGCTGTGGGGGTGCTAGAGACATGATCGAATAGACTTTTATGCGCCTCAATCTCCTGAACACGGCGCGACCCATTCCTAATCGATCAGAACTAAATCGGCAGAGAAAAAGCCCATTTTAAAGCACCTATTCCCCATGCACATGCGCAGATTGCCCACGAAGTCTGGACGACGCGAGATGACGCACGAATGAATGTGGACTGTTCCATCAGAGGGGGGAGCTTTGGTGGCCAGTGTCCTTTCAGCCGAACAGGATAATGAAAAAATTATCCCACTAAATGGCCAGACGCGTCTTATGGCGACATCTACAATTACCTCATTGAGTCTCCAGGTAGACTAATGTTTATATTTAAGTGCAGCGGTCTAAGAGTGCAGAGTTCCAGTAAGGACTAGTGCAGTGCAGTCAGTGTCATTGTGCCAGTGTCACTTGGGGGCAGAGGGGGGGGGGGGGGACCTGAGGCATTGATCAGACTGGCGGCTGAGGGGAAGAAGCTCAGTCTGTGACAAGTTTTCACAGCCTTTGGGATCCTCAGCCTTCTCCCAGAGGTTCACATGCTCCGGGGGGGTTCACATGCCTTCGAGCAACACTGTACTTTTTGTACTTTTATGCCTATTCTTATGTCTGCACATTCTATGTTGCACTACTTTTATTGTCTTTTATACCTATTCTTATGTCTGCACTTTATGCATTGTTTTTATTCTGTCAACTGTATGCTAATTGTATGCCTATGTTAATTTTATGCTATTTGCTGTGGGGCACTTTGGGCTGCAGTCCATGTATGAAAGGTGCTACAGTACATAGATAGTTATTATTATTATATTTAAAAAAAAATTATGCATTGAAATTAGGGCTGTAACGGTACACAAAAACCATGTTACGGTACGTACCTCGGTTTTGAAGTCAAGGTTCGGTACAGGTTTTTGGTATGTTCCACTCAGGGGTGATGTAGTGTGCAGTAACTAATTGTACTTGTAGGGCCGTCAACGAATATTCTATATTGAAATTAATAATCAATTTTTTTTTTATAATAATAATACAGTACGGTACGGTACACACTGAAACGGTTCGGTACGGATACGTGTACCTTTACACCTGTAGTACCCTTTTAAAGGTAAAATGTTCTATGTACCTGCGTTGGTATTAACCCAACTGTACCCTTCTTGGTAGAAATGGAGGTCCAGACATGCGCTCCTGATTTGTGGCAGTTTATTAACAGAAGCAAGACGATGGCTGCTTTGTAAAAACTCTTGCTGTTGCTCAAAAACACTGAATGGTTACAATAACTCAAGGTTTGCATTGGTTCTCCAGACTACTGTTACAAGAATGTTCATTGGTATTTGTCAACACCGTCGTCCGTGATCTCGTTCTCTGTATAGCGGCGTAGATGTGTAGCGTGGTCGAGGCTCTTGTTCAATCCTCTTCCTGCATTCTCAGTGATCTCATCTTCACAGTCCTGGGGCCCCAGTTATAAAAGGGCCGATGTCAGGGTGATGACATCATAGCCAGTGACCTCAGCTCAGGTTTTCCTCCAATCCACAACAGTGTCTGTTTGTCTTTGAAAAAGTAGGCGTGGCTTGTCTAACTGCCAGGCTACAGATAGTAATTCATTACAATTCATTTTAAGACTAAAAACAGTGTTATTCTTACATTTAATACACATAATAGGTGAATTTCCAGCTTCCTCTTTCAAGAACACACATTTCCATATAAAACATTCCTTATTAAGATCAGAATAAGCCATAACTTCTTTAAAACGGTTCTTTCTAAATAATTATCTTAAATGAGCCTGATTAGCTTGGGTTTTCCTTATAATACTTTAAAACAAACCATTGCACTTTAAATCAACGTTATCATGAATATCTATTAACCTTGTACTTTGTAAAAATAAAAAAAAATTGCCCTTGTTTTCATTACAGCCTATATATTATAATAATATCTTTTAAATTATAACAGTATTTACTGCAGTTTTACTCTTTTGTTGTACCTAGAAGACATATGAAACCATGCTTTTCTAACCAATCACCTTAAATGATATTAATTCAATCATTTATATTGATAGACAACTCAATTATTTATAAACAATAGATTAGCCCTTTAGTAAATTCACTCTTAATCTATGCCTAATTTAATATCAAAATGTTCTCTATATTGACCACCTAATGTCAGTGATATTTATCATTTGATCAAAGTTTCCTTGACTATAGGAACTTACATTTCCAATATCCTAATTTTAACCATTTACCACCTCTTACTTTAGTTGCTTAGTAACTAAGTGATATTTTCATCCATTGTCACTGTATTTAAATGAACGATAATGTAGATGTAGATAACCTAGTTATATTAGTATTGGCTGAGCGTCCCGCTCTGAGCCTTATTGAGATACCCCTTATCTCCTATGATACCTACTGTATCTCCCACGAACAAATACATGCACCCCACCTGTATGGGGCCCCGCCCCCATGGTGGCACCGCCCATATAACTGTGACTCTGGTCACCAAACACTCTTCCTCGCCAAATCCCGTCCCAGGAAAAGATCCCTCAAGAGGGAACTCAGGGCCGCGCAGAGCGGGACGCTCAGCCAATACTAATATAACTATATAATATAATATAATCGTTATATATCGTATTTGCTTCGCGTCCCGCTCTGAACCTTATTGAGATATGGGGAAGAGCGGACGCGAGGCCCGACAAATGTACCCCCTGAGGACCCGTAAGCCCACATCAAGGGGTGCGGGGAGCCCTGTCACCCCATCCTTCCTAATGAAGGGGGGGCGCAGTCAACTCCACCTGAATGCGAACAAGAGGGAACTAGAACCCCTTGAACACACCGTACAGGCGGAACCACGTGTGACTCAACACACTGTGGCCCATACCCATACACTCCTGCTACCCGACCAAAGGACGGGAAGCAGGAAAGGCCACAGACCCCAGAACCGCCTGGGAGACAGAACCCCCGGTCATGTCCATGAGGTAAAACCTTACAAAGGGGCCCGGGGAGGACCATGAAGCTGCAGCACAGATGTCCTCCACCGAGGCCCCACCCAGGAGAGCGGCAGAGGCAGCCACCCCACGAGTGGAGTGCGCCCTGATGCCCCCAGGGGGATCCTGCCCAGCCAACGTGTAGCAGAGGGTAATACCCTCGCACAACCAATGGGACAGGCGCTGCTCCGACAGTGCCTTACCAGCACGAGCCCCACCGTAACAGACAAAAAGCTGGTCGGTAACCCTGAAGTCCTGAGTACGGCTGAGGTAAATCCCCAAGCACGGACTGGACATGACAGGTGAAGGCCCGCATCTAACTCACTAGTGTGAGGAGGAGGACGAAACGCCTGAACCACAATATCCCGGGAGCGGAAGGAACTCCGGATATTCTTAGGCACGAAAGCAGGATTAGGTCGCAGAGTGACACCGCAATCAGTCCGAAAAGACAGGCACTCTGGACGTACCGAGAGAGCACAGAGCTCACCTACGCGTTTAGCGGAAGTGACAGCCAGTAGGAACGCGGTCTTGAAGGACAGCTGTCCCAACGGCGCCTGCTCGAGCGGCTCAAACGGGGCCAAGGACAACCGACCGAGGACCAATTGAAGATCCCAAGTCGGAGCCAAGGAGCGTTGCACCGGCTTAACGCGTCAAGCGCCAAGCAGGAAACGCTTCACAAGAGGGTGGCTGAACAAGACATCCCCTCAAACCCCTCATGATAGGAGGATATAGCTGCTGCATATACCCTCACCGTCGAAGCCGACAGTCTATCAAGGAGAGACTGGAGGTAACTAAGGACAGCATCCAGGGGGCAGGAGACTGAGTCCCGGCCCCCCGCCTTACACCACACTTGGAACATACGTCATCTGCCCGCGTAAGCGCGACAGTGGAGGGAGCATGCGCATTCCAGATGGTACCACCATCAGGATCAAGAACCTGCGCCCCTCAACGTACCCGTCCCAACAACTGACCTAACAGATGTATGGGGAAGAATCCCTGGCGGCACGGCATCGGTCCCAGACCTGCCTGGCCATGTCCAGATGTAATCCTCACCCGTCAGGATGAGGACCGCCCCGCGACAGTACACCTGCACCCACATTCTCCCTGCCGGGGATGTGGGGAGCCCTCAGGCCGCGCAGATGGAGGACGCCCATAGCCAGCCGCCCGCCGCCTGGTGCAGACAGGGGGAGCGTACTCCTCCCTGTCTGTCGATACACGACACTGACGTCGTATCGTCCGTCCTGATCAACACCATTTGTGGACCAGAAGGACCGCTTTCAACACCAACACATTGAACGTAGCGCAGACCGGGCAGCATGGTTTGCCAGCTGCCCCCTACTGCGTTGGCCCGACGCGTCACCAGCGAGGGAGGCGTCGGTGAAAACGCGACGTGAGACAGCGCCGTAACCGTCCTAGGACGGAACCTCCCGAGCGTGTTGACAACACGCTCTGAGATGGATGCCCATAGCCCTCCAACCGTTGACTGGGAAGAGGAGTACTCTACATCCAGTCTACAGCAACCCCAGGCTGGTAGAGACCTGCCTGGTACGAGACCTGACGATCCACCTTGACCGCGAAGGACCAGAACGTCATCAGGGCAGAACACTCCGTAACCCCGGACGACGCAGAGGCCCCAGTGCGGCCTCCACGTACATGGTGAAGATGCGGGGAGCCAGAGAAAACCGAACGGCAGCCTCTGGTACTCATACGCTAACCCTGCAAAGGAAGCATAGGTAAGCCCTAGGATGGAAGATCGGGGATGCGCATACGCATCCTACAGGTCTATGGAGGAGAACCAGACCCCCACCTGACAGTGTTCAACAGGTAGGAGACGATCCAAAAAATGCTGAACCTTCCCATGGGACAGGTCCAGCCTGGGTCTTACACCCCTCCCTCCCAACTTCTCGGGCAGAGAACACCGGGAGGAGAACGCCACGACGATGGCTTGCTTCGTCCACAGAGATTGGATCTCGTTGACCAGAGCTGTCACTGCTGGAGACCCTGACAATAGGGTCTGTACCAAACCTGAAAACGGGTGGGGTTGTGTAAACACAAGTCCCCGCCACAGCGTTCTCTCCATCCACCTCGACATATGGTACTGCCGTAGTCATATGTGACGACACTCCCAACGCACCCGCCGTCACGTGGCGCAGGTCCGCCAGGAACTGTAGATAGTTGGCCCGGTCCCCCCGCTGTGCGTAGCCAAACCTGGAACCGTGCGAGGAGCGCGTTCCGTGTTGGAACACCTGACCCTGACACCACCCACGAGGCAATCGCACCCAAGGGGGAACCCCGACAGAAAGGGCCGGTCTGATACGGGGGGCTTCCGATGAAAAAAGCCCCCCCACTGAACACCCCTCCAGAACATGCTGAAGGAGTTGTTCTGCAGCCGGACATGCAAGGTGTAAGGCCCCCATGGGTTCCTACACACCGTAGCCCTGCAGTGATATTACTACCACCCCAAATCATGTGAGCTGCGACCACTTACCAATATTTCAGGAGTGGGAGGCACCAACATGATACCTGGCCTGGCGAAGGCAAGGCCGGGGAAGCCCGCACTGTGTGCCTCAAAAGGTTTCGAGCCCCCCTGCTGACAACACTTAAGTTGACAGACGTAACACCAGGCTCAACCAACACAGTTCAAGGTGTGGGAGCCGCTTGACAGCACAACATTCTCACGGACAGACCCAGGCTCAGCCATGAACTGGGTGTCAGCCCCTGTCCCCATGAGAAGCGAAAAGGGGGGCCGCCCGCGCATCAACGAAGGCACGCGGCCCGCAGCCAAAGGAAACAATCAGAGCCCACTTCTTCCGCTGGTGTTGGGGAAGGGAGTGATCTGAGAGCGGGCTGCTCGCGGCAGGACGGTAACGGCTTGTTTGTTCAAGCCGAACCCATCCTACATGGCCGATCCCTCGGCCGCCAAGGCTGTCGGCCTTGTGGACACCTGTCGAATCAACGCCCAGGATACCTCCGGCGGGGAAAACATGGCCACCTATCGAGGGCCTCGTCATCGCCGCTGACGAGGCCGTGCTCTCTCTTCTTCTGGCTGCGCGGTGTGAGGCGGTGTAGGGCCTAGGACAGGGGTGTCAAACTCATTTTCACAGAGGGCCACATCAGCATTATGGTTGCCCTCAAAGGGCCAAAGACCGTATAAATGTTAATGTAATGTAAAATAAATGTAGCTACTCATTTACATATTGTTAAACATGTTGTTTCTGTATTTATTACTTATTCAAGTTATACATATTGCACACGCATTTGCATAGATGTAAAAATATATGTTAGCTTATGTTATTTTAACAAATTATTTTAGTTTATCAGAACCCCATATTACTCCATTAATCAATGATCAAACCATTCAAGTAAATAACAAAGAAGAAGATCATCAAATACAAGCTATGACATTAAGTTTGTTCAAAACCTTTTTGTCACAGTCAAGAGGGGCAGAACTAACAACTGAGCTGCAAAGAACACGTGGGACAGATGTAGCAGATGTTACAAAAACAAATGGCTGCACACAACCTTGCAGAGGCCATACATCCAACTAATGGAAGATAGTTTAATTAACTTTAATTAACAGATTGCAGAATGGGTACAGTACAGTACAGCTCAATACACACAATTTTTAAGGTGATGCAGACCAGAGAAAGACTTTCGACTTGTTTACATCAGGGTCCACCATTTTCAATTCGTAATGAAATTGCTATTATGTGTCTGCATGAACACACAACTGTAACTGTACTAAAAAATTACAAAATAAGGGTTGTCTCAGTTCACAACTATATTGGTCAAGTTTTGGGTGGGACTTGTTTGCGTCCCTACAGCTTCTTATTCAATTGAGCGAGATGCTCGGTTATGTCACACAGCCAGTTTGCATCTGACAGTTCAGACAATATTTCTTCAACCCTTTGTTACCTATTCCGCCTGGATCTTTTTTGTATTTTGGGCTGTAAAATTGTCAAAGAATGTCTGAGGAGTAAGTGCTTTTGGCTTTTTTCCTTTGTTACTTCATCAATACCTCAGATGTTCAACATACATGTATGTGTAAGAATGTGTAATAACTAAGGCTGTCAAAGTTAAAGCTTTATTAACGCATTAACCCACAATTATTTTAACGCCGCAATTTTTTAACCCAAGATTAATGTCTAAAAAAAAAAAAAAAAAAAAACGTTTAAAAAAAACGTTTAAAAAAGAAAAAAAAAAATTTGAGCTCTTGGGGGGCCACATCAAATGACGTGGCGGGCCATGAGTTTGACACCTATGGCCTAGGACAATACCGCCCGCGCTCCAGCAGAAGACCAAAAATCCCCTGGGGAGAGGGGAACCCTGAGCGGTTATAGCTTGCGGCTGGGTCAAAGCTAATAACGTCAACAACCTCGCGCGATGTGTCGACGTCGGCTGGCCCTCAAGGCCCCTCCACCAGACACCATTTTTTTAATAGAAAAAAACAGCAATTCGAACACAGTTCTAATCGTTGCCAATTCCATACCGTGGCGGTACAAGCCTTAACAGCCCACCAGCCACTCGCCAGGCCGACCCACCCATGGCGTCGGCCGGGCGGGGCATTGTTTCAATATGTCAAAAACAAAGGACTGATGTTAACACGGAGCACCAGTGGTGATTGCAAACAGCAACCTCCACTGTGGTGTGCACCATGAAAAGGTTAAATGAATAAAAGAACTAAACCACAAAATACTGTAGAATGAGCAAACCCATACACACAAAGTTAAGGGGAGACAGACCAGAGCGAACTAGTCCCGCCTTCATTCAAAATATTCACAACAGGACACCAGCCCTAGTTTAGCCCATTTACCAAAAAAGGTAAACAAAGCCCCTCCCCGCACTACTCCCCCAGTATACCGATTGACCGTCAGTATGAATGGTTGAGAGGAGAGAAAACTGTAGCAAGACAGACCTTCTCATAGCAGAGTGACAAACGAAACAATAGCCCACTACACAGGGCCGCCTCAGGGGGTGGGGGGCCTCGCGTCTAAAACGCACAGGGCCTCACATTTCTCCCAGGCGGCCCTGCCCTTATACTACTGCAGCCTAGCGCGAGGCGATGTGGGACCCAGAACAACAATTGCCTGCGCACAGACACGCAACATGTTTACCATGTTGGCTGGACCCATAGCCCCACTACCCGACGCCAACCCAGATGGGAACACCGTTCAACAAACCCTGCCGGAACACAAGGTAACATACCTGGCTAGGAAACCTAGCCACGGCCTACCCTGTTGTCAACCCATTTACCCGAAAAAAGGTAAATAGGACTCAGCAAAAAAACCCACAACAGCTACCGACTGACCTTCATTGATGAACCGGGCAAGAGGAGGGAGAGTGACAACATCAGCAGTAGTAATAGCATGCAGCATTAGCGATAGCATGTAGCATAGCATTAGATGTTTTAGCAGCACGCCCAAGACAGCTTGGAAACCGTTCCCTGCAGTGAACATTCACCAAACCATCCTGCCCCCGGCGCCAACACACAACATGGTTGTGTAACAAAACAAACCAGCATTACTAACACTAATACCCATGCCTGAAGACACAGGGCCTACCTGAGTACAAGCTGGCCCGACAGCCAGTCTTGTACAGCTGAACCTCGATGTGCTGTCATCAAACGAGGAACATCAACATAGGCCCGTCGTGTCGCCGAAAACATGCGTCGAAGATGCCAGGGGCCAGCAACCTCCGGTAAGCTTTCAACATTATGACTCTGATCTTTTTCATCCTGCTAGTTAACGAATGGTGCACGCAGCCAGTACGATGGGACGAAAATAGAGGAAAAGTGTTTGGTGACCAGAGTCACAGTTATATGGGCGGTGCCACCATGGGGGCGGGGCCCCATACAGGTGGGGTGCATGTATTTGTTCGTGGGAGATACAGTAGGTATCATAGGAGATAAGGGGTATCTCAATAAGGCTCAGAGCGGGACGCGAAGCAAATACGATATATAACCATGTGTTGCTGGCGAGTTCCTGTGAGACTTCCTGACTCAGCAGTTCAACTGTTGACACAGCTGTCAGCGGTCACAAGAAGATCTACAATAACCATCTAAGGATATGTATATTTGTCCAAAAATATACTACACACCCCTAATTGAAATGTCTGTAAGTCTCAACAACATTGAAAATGAGGGTGACCTCAATTGTCCTTTTCGAGAATAAATAAAGGTTTGAATTATTATTATTATCATCATCATCAGCTGTCAAACGTTAACCTGTATATCTATGGGATACAGACTTAACTGTTAACATCAGTAGAGTAGACAGAGGTGTAGCAAGCAATTCTGTGCCCTGTGCCCATGATGTGTCTTTGGTCCCCCCCTACCCTCCCCATCTACAGTATGACTCATAGGCACGCACATCCAGGCAATCTAACAAATGAATTAACATTATACAGACACATCCATAAAAGGAATACGGACAGCACTGATTAGTTGTCATAACCAATTTCTTTGTGAGAACAATTATAAACCTCAATAGGAGCAAAACCGAACTTTTTAATCCAGACACACTGAGAGCCTGCATCCAGCCTTGGGGAGTCAGTTCCACTATTCCTCCCACCTGACAGTAGATGTCTGTTTCCGCCTGTACAAATGTCAGTATGCAAATAGGAATAGTCCAAAATATGTTTTTTTTTGTTAATTTTAACTTTTTTTTATGTCGTGTATCTTAAAGTAACACTCCAACATTTTGGGAAATTAGCTTATTTGGCATCTACCCTGGAGTTAGACAAGAAGATACATACCTTTTTCTTCTCTGTGCATGCAGTAGGAGTAGGAAGACGTTGGGAACTAGGCTAATGGAGGAACCTACTTCCAGTGACTGACGCTAAGCTAGGCTAACGGTGCGCGTCTTCCTACTCCTACTGCATGCACAGAGAAGAAAAAGGTATGTATCTTAACACTCCAACATTTTGGGAACCCTGGAGTTAGACAAGAAGATGCATACTTTTTTCTTCTCTGTGCATGCAGTAGGAGTAGGAAGACGTTGGGAACTAGGCTAATGGAGGAACCTACTTCCAGCTAAGCTAGGCTAACGTGCACGTCTTCCTACTCCTACTGCATGCACAGAGAAGAAAAAAGGTATGTATCTTCTTGTCTAACTCCAGGGTAGATGGCAAATAAGATAATTTCCCAAAATGTTGGAGTTTTCCTTTAAGAAATCCACGTGGGACCTGATATAATTTTTTTTTTTATATATTTCCCCCCCTCCTTTTTCCTCCGTTTTTCTCCCATCCCAATGTTAGTCATTATGCCAATTCCCAATCCCCTTCCTGGTCGCTGCGCACCTACCCCCCACAGTCGGTCTGGGAGAGTGGAGGCTATCCTCCGACACACGTGTAGCCAATCAACCGCTTCTTTTCACCTGGCAGCGCGGAGAGGGTGTAACGTGTGGAAGGATCACACTACCCCCCTTAGATCCTATCCTCGCTGAGCAGGCGCCCCGACCGAACTGTAGGAGTCGCTGTTTACAACGACCAGGACCCACCTACCAGCTTTCCAACCCCTAACACTGCCAATTGTGTTAGTATGAACGACCAGCCAAGCTGATAGCAATGCCGAGAGCTGGGCTCAAACCCAGTGTCTCCTGAATTGGTGGCGAGCGCCTTGCCCACTACACCACCTAGCCACCCTGATATCCTTGTTTTGATCTGTGGTAGTGTAGCAGAGTGAAGTGGTTATGCTAGTATCATGGACAGAAACTGGTATCTTTTATCTTAAATATATGGGTCAAAACAGAAACACTCTTATTTTGAAGGAACAAAAGTGGATCAACCTGCACCGAGTCCATTCTAGGTTTTGGAGGGGTGTCTGGTTTACTACTGTATATTAATTCCCTCACATTGAGTTACCAATTCCACAAACGAAATACCGTTTGGGTCCTTTATAATGGGTTTAGAGAAGATAAGATATCTTTCCATTGAACAATTGTTGTATTGTAAATACGTTCAACTAATGTGCAAAATGGTTTCGCCGGGTTGTTGACGAGCGACACGCTGACGGAAGTGCTCGTTCTCTTTGAGTATGGCAGAGTACGAGAGCAGAGGTATGAGCGTTCGTTTATCTAATATGGGATTTAAATGCTTTGTATAACTTGTTTTGCTATTGAAAAACCTTGTTGTGCAATGACATTAATTCACCTGTGTAAAACAGCAATAGTACGTTCGTGTACTAAACTCGGCATTCTGTGTGGCAAATATCAGGTGGAGTGCACGCTGATAAATGGACAATAACGCCGTCGTGTCTTACGGGCTGTGCTGTTGTGTTTAACAGGCAATAAAGATCACCAAACTGGGTACAATTGTCTGCGTGTTGACGTCCACCTCACACCAGACACAACGCAGAATCCATCACGCTACAACTGGTGCCGAGACAACCGGATCAACGGGTCAGCAGAGGCCGACCACCGGTGTAGCTGGGGAGACGTGGAGGCTTCAGGTGCGGCCTAGACGCGTGGTGCTGCTGGCCACGGGGACGCTGCATTCGCCGCCGAGTCCTGAGGTCTGTTCCTGAGGGGGCTGGAGAGCACTGAATCCTTTAAAAAAAGTCTCTAATCAAGTTTATTTATTTCAAGTGTGTTACCCAGAACACACTGAAGAGAAAAAAAGGTGAAAGCACCATTTGAAGATTGAAAATGACTTTGAATGAAGGAAACACTCCTACAAGGGACTTGAATGTGGGGAGAGGGAGAGGGGTTCTCGACTACACACCGGTTATGCAGTCTACTCCGGGGAGTCAAAATGGTTCGGGCTCCTCTAGCCCTGAAAGGAGGAGGGAAGAGGGTCACGTAGAGGGAACTGCCCAACAGTTACTTTTCACGCCGGTTGTTCCCTCAACTAGTGAAATCAACAACACTAGTGTTGAGACATCCCCCAGTCAAATGGCGAACTTGATAAGATCCATTGGGTCCGAAATAGGGGAAGCTATTAGAGTGACGTTAATGCAGAACACAATTACGGGGATTTCACCTGTTTTAGCTCCTCAAAATCTCCGACAGACCTTCCAACCTGACCAATGTGGGAATACTGTGATTGATGCATCCAAAATGAATCTCGTGTTACGTTCAGATGCAAATGCCCCACCCTATTTTAGAGGTGATAGCACAGATAAGTACTCTGTTTTTGAGTGGGAGGAACTCATGAGGACGTATCTCAGAAAGAAAAATAACTGTACTGGAGCTGAACAAGTTGAAGAGGTTATGAACAAGCTAATGGGGAGGGCCCGGGACGTTACCAAAGTATGGCTGCGTAGCAACTCAACTGACAGTGAAGTGGGTGTTATCTTTAGCATTTTGAGACAACATTTTGGTGATATTATTCATTCAGAACTTCCATTAGCTGACTTTTATGCAGTCAAACCATATGCAAGCGAGAATCCTCTTGACTATTGGATTAGGCTTAACAAAGCAGCAGAAGCCACAGAGCAGCGTCTTCTTAGCACGGGGGAATCCCAGACTAGCCTGAGCAAGCATCTAGTTCTCATGTTCATCCGTCACTGCCCCGATAAGGAGCTGTCCTTAGTGTTCAAAAGTAAGCCAGCTCGTGAGTGGACAGCAGGTGAGGTGCAGGGACATTTGGATGAATACTTGAGAGAACATAGAGCGAGTCGAGGTCGGTTGACACAACAAGTGGTCGCCATTGAGTCATCACAGGAGAGGGTGGTTGTTAATCACGAACAAAGCGCGCCCCCAGTGGCTGTCAGTAGCCCAGAGCTAGAGCAGCTGACGCCTGTAGCTGAGAATAACACAATGGAGAGGGTGCTGAGAGTGTTAGAAATGGCGTTAGGCAACAACACTCAGTCGGTACAAAATGGTCCTTACGTACCAAATGGTCCTTATGTACAAAATGGCCCCCGGAGACAGTTCCCCAGACCTTCTCAACAATGTCAGGTTTGTGGCAGTTCGGAGCACGATACTAGGACGCATTGTAGGACGGACAGGCTGTGTTTCAAGTGTCTGAGTCCAGGGCATATTGGTATCTATTGTGGGCAGACCACTCCTAGACAGCCCCCTGGTCAGAGACAGGCTGGTCCTTCTCAGGAAAACTAGCCGGCCCTCGTTCAAAGGAGGACAATGTGGGCCCCTATGGTTTTTCCTCCAATGGCAATGATGATATCCAGTCTGTATATACGTCTGTTTGTGAAGCAGCACCCAAGGACAAGACAGTAATTATGCAGAATGTGACCAGAACATCCCAAAGTGACAGTTTATTTTTCACCACTGTATTGACGGGAGACAAGGTTGAGTTACAGGGGATGTTAGATAGTGGATCCATGGCTACGTCTCTGCGCGCTGATGTGGTTCCTCGGCTGAGGGAGGCAGGGGTAGTGACGGGTGATCTAATCTCGACTACCAATGTTGTTCTTGTAGGGTGTGGTGGGAAACAAACTAGCCCGGTGGGAACGTGTGAGCTGAAACTTAAGCTTTACGGGTTTGAATACATAGTACCAGTATTGATAGTGGAGGGTCAGGTAGATGAGCTCATTATAGGCACCAATGTAATGAAGCCCTTAATTAGACAATTCAAATCCACGGGAGCCTACTGGCGCATATTGGGAAAAGCTGAGTCACCATGTCCGGACGAAAACAGTCAGTTTATCAGGTTCATGGCCAATCTTGAGAGATGGAGGGGGGAGGAAATTCCTGACAAAGTGGGAACAGTCAAGTTGAAACAGGCCGTAACTCTTGAGCCGATGAGTGAGCATGTAGTGTGGGGTCGTCTCCCACCCAAGACAAAACTGTCTATGGGAAGTACTGTTATTGTTGAGCCCAGCGCCGCTCGTTGTGTACACCGTAACATACTAGTTGGCAGGGTAGTTACACCTCTCTGGGGGGATGGGTGGCTTCCTGTCAAGATTATAAACCCGACTAACAAGGCTATCACCTTGAGAAGAAATGCAAAAGTGGCTGACGTATATCCATGCATTGCATTAGAAGATTTTGACAATGATACGGACACGTCAGTACACCAGAATGCCGGTAGAGTGAGTAGTGACAGCTCTCTCGGCAGTCTGACAGCTAGGAGTTGTGATAGCAACAATGTAGCTAGGGGGAACGATAGACTGGCTAGTCTAGGGCTCCAGAACCTGTCAGTTGATGCCTGTCAGGTTTCACCAGTCTGGAAAGATAGACTGACTGATCTGATTGAGAACTATGAAGATGTGTTTTCTAGACACCGGTTGGATTGTGGGGAGGCTGGTGGCTTCTGTCACCGTATCCGACTGACAGACGATCGGCCCTTTCGGTTACCCTACCGGAGGCTCTCCCCCGCCCATTACCAAAAGTTGAGAGAGACTCTGAACGAGATGGAGGACAGGGAGATAATTAGGAAGTCGAGTAGCGAGTATGCATCTCCCCTTGTTCTCTGTTGGAAAAAGAATGGGGAATTGAGACTGTGCACAGATTTCAGGTGGTTAAACGCTCGTACTGTGAAAGATGCACATCCATTACCCCATCAAGCAGATGTACTTGCAGCGCTGGGAGGTAATGCCTTTTTCAGTTCCATGGATTTGACATCCGAGTATTACAATGTCCCACTGCATGAGGATGATAAGAAATACACTGCGTTTTCCTCTCCTCTCGGTTTACATGAATATAACCGTATGCCCCAGGGGCTGTGTAACAGTCCAGCTACGTTCATGAGAATGATGCTCACAATCTTTGGTGATCAGAACTCGCTGAGTCTTCTTTGTTACTTAGATGACCTTCTGGTCTTTGGCAAGTCGGAGGAAGAGAGCTTGCAGAGGCTGGAGATGGTATTCCAGCGTTTACGAGAACACAACCTGAAGTTGTCTCCATCTAAGTGTCAGTTTCTGAGAAAGTCACTGAAGTTTTTGGGACACATTGTTTCTCGGGAGGGGATAGCCACAGACCCCGATAAGGTGCAGGCGATAGTGGGTGTGACGGAGAGCGATATTATGGAGTCGGATGGGGTCACCCCGTCTGCCAATAAGATCCGGTCATTTTTAGGAATGATGGTGTATTATCAGCATTACATTGAGAACTGCTCTGTAGTTGCAAGACCACTGTTTCAGTTGACCACGGGTGTGAAGAAGCCACGGAGAGGCAAAGTAAAAAGCAAGAGAGCTGCCCCCCTTCGTAGGCTTGGTGCAGCAGACTGGACTGTGGAGTGTAGGGAGGCCTTTGAGGCGTTAAAAGCCGCATTGGTGGGACAAACTCTGTTGGCTCACCCTGACTTTTCTCAGCCATTTTTATTGTCTGTAGATGCATCCACTAGTGGACTGGGAGCTGTGCTTTCACAAGTGCAGGAAGGGTGTAGCACAGCCAGGCCCATAGCTTTTGCTAGTAAATCTCTGAATCATGCTCAGTCTAAATATCCCGCTCATAGGCTTGAGTTTCTCGCCATGAAATGGGCTATACACGACAAGTTTAGCCATTGGCTGCGAGGACATAAATTTACAGTGTGGACAGACAATAATCCCCTTAAGTACATCCTCACAAAGCCAAAACTCGATGCATGCGAGCAGAGATGGGTGGCTAAGCTGGCACCTTTTGATTTCGACATTCAGTACATCCCTGGGCCTAAGAATACAGTAGCTGATGCACTGAGCAGGGAGCCGTTTGCTAAACCTAGAGTGATGCACAGGCTGACAAGGACCTCATATGATGTCTTGTTGAGGGAGGCTAGAGGTTTAGAAGTGGATGACGTGCAGAACATGTTCCGTCTTACCTGTGAGGAACCAGAGGTGAGGAGGAAGGGTCTAGGATTGTCAACTCAGAGTTCCCTTAAGGCCAGTGGTGAGGTGGGTAGTGACAGTGGGAGCATATCTCGTGAAGAGGTATCTGCTGTACTCCACACACATCGCTGTTGGGAGGATGGCGCAGCTATGAGAGCAGTCTCTCACGTGCAGCAGTTAGAGAGGTTGGTGTCCATGGGACAGAGCCCATTGCCTGTTCTCACTCATGAGGAATTGTACGACAAACAGTGCCAGGACCCTGTTACTGGTAGAGTCAAATTCTTTGTAGATAGAGGCCGCCGCCCATCTCGAAGAGAGAGAGTTCATGAGTCGAAAGAAACAAACCGCACATTGAGACAGTGGGGAAAACTCACAACAAAATTGGGAGTGTTGTACCGTGTTTCAAAACACGTTGTGAGTGGGAAGAAGGTCTTTCAATATGTTGTACCGAGCGCTCTGAGAGGACAGGTGCTAAAAGGGGTACATGACGAGGCTGGGCACCAGGGCCAGCAGCGCACATTGTGGCTCACTAGACAACGTTTCTATTGGGACTCCATGGAAAAGGATGTCAAAGAATATGTGAGTCATTGTAAGAGGTGTGTACTGAGCAAAGCACCTGAGCCGGAGGCTAAGGCTCCGCTGGTATCTATAGTCACCACTGCACCACTGGAGTTGGTGTGTATTGACTTTTGGTCGGCTGAGGATGCCAATAATAAGTCCATTGATGTGCTTGTTATAACTGACCATTTTACCAAACTAGCGTGTGCTTATCCGTGTCCCAATCAAACTGCAAAGACGGTGGCCAGAGTGCTCTGGAATAACTTTTTTTCTGTTTATGGTTTTGCAGCCTGCATTCATAGCGACAGAGGAGCTAATTTTGAGAGTGCACTCATAGCAGAAATGCTTCAGATGGCAGGGGTTGAAAAATCCCATACCACGCCATACCATCCTATGGGAAATGGACAAGTAGAACGTCTAAACCGCACTTTAGGTAGTATGATCCGTGCTTTGCCACCTCGTTCCAAGGTGAAATGGCCTCAGATGTTGAACACTTTGACGTTTGCTTATAATTGCACAGTGCATGAGACCACAGGGGTCCCACCCTTCTTTTTGATGTTTGGCCGCACTCCGAGATTACCTGTCGATGTCATGTTTTAGAGTGTCCTTTTAGATGGAGATACGGTGGATGTGGATAAGTATGTCCAGTCACTGGGAAAGGATCTAAGGGAAGCGATGGCACTTGCTCAAAAGCATGCTGAGAAGCAACAGACCAGGCAAGCTGAGGTGTATAACAGACAGTTAAAGGGACATGCGGTAGAGAAGGGGGATCGGGTCTTACTGGCAAATAAGGGGGAGCGAGGCAAGAAAAAGCTAGCTGACCGCTGGGAGAGTGCCGTCTATACTGTAGTGTGTAAGAACAGTGGGCTGAATGTATACAGTATCCGTCATCCTGTCACAGGGAGGATTAAGACTGTTCATAGGAACTTGATTATGCCCGTCAATTTCCTGCCTCTGCCGTCATGGGACGAGCCAGAGATTGAGGTGTCTATTCCTGGCACTGCTCCGAGTGAGGAAATGACAGATGATTCTGATCAGGATGAGCTGAGAACTGCCCGGTGGGTTGCTCATCTTCCTGAGTCCAGTGTGGAGGGGGTAGTAGATACCACGACACCAATGGGTGTATCAGAGCCAGCAGGGGAGCAGGCAGGGAGCATGAGTAGTGATCAACATCATAGAATTACACTTGAGACACATAGTGGTGAGGAGCAGGAGTGTAAACTGAAGAAACCACGCCACTTTTGGGAGGAGGGACCAGATGCAGATGTTGAATCAGAGGAGTCATACTCTGTAATTGTTTATCAGGATAGTGATCAGTCGTCAGACACGACAACTGTGGAATCATTTACTGGAGACATGATTGCTTCGGAGGAGGCCCCTTGTAATGCATCCTTATTGGTACCAGTGAGTGAACCTGAATCGGCCATTGTCGATGTCACACCAAGTGTAGTTGAGCCACCTCAAGGGGTTTACACTAGGCGGGGGAGACTAATCAGGCCAGTTAACAGGCTCATTCAGACGATGGCAGTACAAGTCAGGGCTCTGCTGTCATCCTAGAAGATGATACAATTTTTTTTTGTTTTCTTTTGGGTAATTATTTTTATTACTGGAATTTTTTTTTCTTTTCTTTCATTGATTTTGCTGTTTGATTTTCTTTGAGTCATACTGGTAGTTACGGTTGTCTATTGCACTAGACATGATTTGGTGATTTTGGTGTATTCCGTGGTATAAATATGTACATGGCATGTTTTTTTGCCTGTGGTTGAATAAGGGATTAGCTACCCTCTATTTTTCCTGATCCTTTATCGGATAGCTTTTGAGCTGGTCGACCTATTTTCTAGGTCTGGAATGAAGGGAATACATTGAGTTACAGGTGACACGTTGACTTGTTGTAATTTTTTATTTTATTTTCTGTTTCTTTGGTTTATACTTACGCTGTTGAGCTGATTGAAGGGAACACTGTCCATGATCTGGCATAAGTCAGTGGGGGAGTATGTAGCAGAGTGAAGTGGTTATGCTAGTATCATGGACAGAAACTGGTATCTTTTATCTTAAATATATGGGTCAAAACAGAAACACTCTTATTTTGAAGGAACAAAAGTGGATCAACCTGCACCGAGTCCATTCTAGGTTTTGGAGGGGTGTCTGGTTTACTACTGTATATTAATTCCCTCACATTGAGTTACCAATTCCACAAACGAAATACCGTTTGGGTCCTTTATAATGGGTTTAGAGAAGATAAGATATCTTTCCATTGAACAATTGTTGTATTGTAAATACGTTCAACTAATGTGCAAAATGGTTTCGCCGGGTTGTTGACGAGCGACACGCTGACGGAAGTGCTCGTTCTCTTTGAGTATGGCAGAGTACGAGAGCAGAGGTATGAGCGTTCGTTTATCTAATATGGGATTTAAATGCTTTGTATAACTTGTTTTGCTATTGAAAAACCTTGTTGTGCAATGACATTAATTCACCTGTGTAAAACAGCAATAGTACGTTCGTGTACTAAACTCGGCATTCTGTGTGGCAAATATCAGGTGGAGTGCACGCTGATAAATGGACAATAACGCTGTCGTGTCTTACGGGCTGTGCTGTTGTGTTTAACAGGTATGAACCGCTGTTTGTGTATTTATTTTGGTTTTATTAATGTGTACACACTGCTTTTATTTCATATTGTTTCCTATGTTGTTACTGAAGCTACTTTGCACAGAGCTAAATGTATTTACTGGCTGTAACTGTAGACGGCGCGCCGTGTTGAATGTACGCGCGCCGCGCTCTCTTTGAGTATGGCAGAGTACGAGAGCAGAGGTGGAGTACACGCTGATAAATGGACAATAACGCCGTCGTGTCTTACGGGCTGTGCTGTTGTGTTTAACAGGCAATAAAGATCACCAAACTGGGTACAATTGTCTGCGTGTTGACGTCCACCTCACACCAGACACAACGCAGAATCCATCACGCTACAGTAGCTTTAATGAGACTGAGGACCTGATGAGACATATCCACTGCAGAATGCTACAACCTCTTGACCAAGCAGTGGTCCATGACTGCCTATGGAGAACATGTCTATGCAGTGAGGGGGAGACCAGTACTGTTGGCACCAGTGTTGTAGTACTCGAGTAGCCTTTTTTGTAAGAAGGGCAAAATACGGGACATTTACGGGAAAATATTGAAACGGGAGGACGATGGGAAAGAAGGGTAAAATACGGGAGAAACCCGGGGAAAGCGGGAAGGTTGACAGGTATGGTACAGAGCCTGGAACTCTCTGCTGTGTACAGAGCCTGGAACTCTCTGCTGTGTACAGAGCCTGGAACTCTTTGCTGTGAACAGAGCCTGGAACTCTCTGCTGTGTACAGAGCCTGGAACTCTCTGCTGTGAACCAAGCCTGGAACTCTCTGCCGTGAACCAAGCCTGGAACTATCTGCTGTGTACAGAGCCTGGAACTCTCTGCTGTGTACAGAGCCTGGAACTCTCTGCTGTGTACAGAGCCTGGAACTCTCTGCTGTGTACAGAGCCTGGAACTCTTTGCTGTGAACAGAGCCTGGAACTCTCTGCTGTGTACAGAGCCTGGAACTCTCTGCTGTGAACCAAGCCTGGAACTCTCTGCCGTGAACCAAGCCTGGAACTCTCTGCCGTGGACCAAGCCTGGAACTCTCTGCTGTGTACAGAGCCTGGAACTCTCTGCTGTGTACAGAGCCTGGGACTCTCTGCTGTGTACAGAAAATTTGAACATTTTGAACATTTGGAATTCGCTGCAATGTTCATCTGAGCAGAACTAGACTGGCAACTATTAAAACAGTTCTGAATTTGCCATCAGTTAATTAATTCAATATAAAATTGTGATGTTTGAAATCTATTATTAGGCTATCTACATCCCAATAAGTACAATCATGTTGAGTGTCATCTGTTATATAGTTGAGGTTCAATTAATATGCAACTGAGATGCACATACGCAAGTGAAGCTCAGTTGAACATCTACAGACTTGTCTATTGAGTTTTGACTGATACATATTGATAGGTATATGACTGACTGATATTTGGATTGATCCTGTGTGATCAAGTGTTACCTGACCATATCATCCAGTCCAAGTTGAAATAGAACAGGATGTGTTGTTATCTAAACACAAATGAGTACAAAAGCCAGACTGTGTCATTTCTTAAAAAAAAGTTCAGACCTATGTTACTTTATTTCATTAGCACTAAAAGTACATTTTCTTTATTGTACCAGAAACTTCAGCATGTTATCCTTCAAAAGAGACCAGGCTCGTGCATGTGCTATAAGTATACTATCATGGTTTGCAAAAAAAAGTATGCAGTGCTCAAGTTCAAGTAAAAAAATTGCCACTTTTCTGCCCGCTTGTTAAGAGGTAAATACATCTGTATGCGTTTAGTCAGGAGATAACACGTCTTGGTTCATATACAAATTCTCAAAACACTTGCTGGTTATGACGTACAATTAACACAGATTTTATTGTTCATTGCTCATCATTGTGTATTGTATGAATTGTCAGGTCAGTCATCCTGTGAGAATGGGTTTTAAGCAGAGCCCAATCGCTGAACACAGGAGAGGAGAATGGAGCGTTTCAGGTTGTTTTAATGGTATTCCCAAGTAGGCAAGAATTACATCCAGAAATGTACAACAGATATGAATTGGGGATAGAGGGAGCAGGTGCACTCCAGTGCTACTGTAGACGGAAGACACAGGTCCGTGTTGAGAGAGGGAGCAGGAACTCCTTGGTATGCTCCAGGGGGTCCAGACAGGGACACGCTGGCACGGAGGTCCTGGGCACAAGAGAGGAAAGTTAGAACAGGGAATAATCACACGGGGATGCCTAGCAGGTCTTCGGACTGAGGCGTCGTACCTAGGTAATGATACTAACACCACGACGACTTCTGGTCAGCATCGTCCAGTTGAAGTAGGGTCCTCATCATCAGGGGATGGGATACAGCTGTGAGGAGTGAGGTGCCTGACAGCGTGTGAATCAGGGGATGAGGTGCAGCTGGGTTGAGTGACGGGAGGTGAAGGGATGCTGACCATAAAAGGGCGTGAGGATGGAAGGGAGGATGAAGAGGAGTGCGTGGTGGATGGAAGGGAGGATGAAGAGGAGTGCGTGGTGAATGTGAGGGGAGGAGGAGGGGTGAAGTACACTCTCGCTGTGATTATGACGCATCCCTGGCCATAAGAATGTACAAAGCCATCCTGGGGGAGCTACCAACTTACATACGCACTTTACTCATTCAAACAAGAGGTGGACCTTATAATCTCATATCACAAAATTATATCTCATATAATTTTCCCACTATCAGAACTGAATTAGCAAAACATGCGTTCAACTACAGTATGCTGCTCCAATGTGCTCCATTCTCCTGGAACCTATTATAAAAGGATTTGATGCTTGCCATAGAGTGCTCATGTTTTTAATATTGTCTGTTTTCACAGACATTTAAATGTTCTTTTAGTATTAGTGTGCTCTTACTATCTTGTTTTTATTTGTGTTTGTTTTAATGTTGTTCTATATGTGAACATTTTCTGTACGCTCCCTTCTTGACCAGGGCCCACTTGAACAAGAGGTGGAAATATCTATGTGATTACCCTGGTTAATAAAAATAAGCACAGCTGCAAATCATGTTATGATTTCTCAAAACACAACTGAGTTACCTGGTTTTGATGTACAATTAAAGCAGATTTCAATCGTGAAATCCGTTTCCGCAACATAGAGGCGGATTTTGGCTACAGCACCTTGCAGTAGTCTCAGTAGTAGCATTTGAAGGCATTGTTGTTGTTGCCCCCTTGCAGTAAAAAGGCTACACAAAGGACTACATGAAAGTCAATGGAGAAATTAATTCCCCAAAAATACTTTCCGTTGCCAGATGTGAAACATCTCCCAGTCCCACACGCTCACCTTGTGCCTCTGTAACTTTCTGCGCCAAAGCACAGCCGGCCCCATAGTTTGCGAGATATTGCGCAGATTGACATACACACCCACACACAGACGCTACTGAAAACATACTGTCCTCTGAGGCTCCACCTTCTGTGGACATAAGAATCCTGCCAAGAAACCATCTGGTTCACTTTGCTACTGTAATAAATCACTTGTGGCGTGTGTATGGAGTACACATACACTATTGTGATGTAAATTATTACCTTATGTAGAGGTAACATTAGCCATTTCCATTTTTATTGTCATACAACACTGAAAATAAGGAATACTAAGTTAATTTAATGTTAGTAATGCATGCCTGATGCATTTGAATTCAAAACAGAGCAGGATCTTTCAGTTTGCCCAGAGTGAGTTGGGAGTGCAGCTGTCAGTCATGTAGTTTGTGTGGGAAATGGTAATTACTGGTAAGTGGACATATCTAGGTCGTCCTCGGACGGGCCCTCCATCGGTGCTTCCAGTCATCCCGATCCTCCATGCATCTGGCTAGCTCGCCGGTGCATTCTGTTCCCGCATCTCTCCTGAGTACGTCCACGTAGGTTAATGTGGGACGTCCTCGTGATCGATGCCCGTGTGTTGGTTCCCACAGCACAAGTTTGCTGGTTGGCATCTCATGATGTCTCTGGCAGTGACCTGCCAGCCTCATTCTCCTGACTGCCACTTTCTCGCTCACCCTTAGCACCCCCCCATACAAGTTTGCATTAGTGACATGCTCATCCCGGTTGATGTTGAGCACCACATGCATCATTCTGGTGTAGCACCCATCCAAGGACTTCTGCAGGGTGGGCTTCAAGGTCCAGCATTCACTGCCATACAAAAGGACAGACTCAACTGTTGCATGAAAGAAGTTGAGCTTGATTTGACGGGGGAGGTTGGATTTCCACACACTGGTCATGCCGTTCAGAGCCCTCCACGCAAGCGCCTTCCTCACTTTAAGGTCTTGCTCGGACGAGTTGACCCACAAGCCCAGGTATTTGAAATCACAGACTTCCTTTAGAGCAGAGCCTCCTGTTGTCCTTAGAGGTGGATGATCTGGGAGGATGTTATACATTATGACCTCGGTTTTCTTGGCATTTAGCCTAAGGCCAACCTTGGCGCACTCCGTCTCCACTCTGCACAGGAGTTCCTGTGCCTGCTCCACGTGGTCAGAGAGCAGGCTGATGTCGTCCGCGTAGTCAAGGTCTGTTAGGACTATGGCGGGGTGTCGTCTCGATCTCCTTGGGGTTATTGTGAGACCAAGTTCCTGCTCCCGTCCATTGATGGCCTTCCTGAGCGCATAGTCGAGGACTATGACGAAAAGGAAGGGGGCAAGGGTGTCCCCTTGCATCACTCCAGCCAGGATGTCAAATTCTTCGCTGTTGCCGTCTGGGGTTACCACCTTGGCCCTTGTACCCGTGTGCATGGTCCCTATGGCCCGGAGTAGATTGGGAGGGACTCCGTAGGCCTTGAGTATCCTCATCATCACGGCTCTGTGTATCGAGTCAAAAGCCTTTTTGAAGTCGATAAAGCACAGTACCGCTGTCAGGTTGTTCTTCTTCACCTCCTCGATGATTCTTCTCAAGGCCAAGATCTGGGCCACAGTGGTCCTCTTCTCTCGGATTTTTTTTGGTTCTCCCTGAGGTGGGGGTCGATGGCATTCCTTATCCGGTTTAGTATCATGCGATTGTACATCTTTGCAATGACACATGTCAGACTTATGCCACGGTAGTTGTCTGGCTTCGAGAGATCTCCGGACTTAGGCACTGGGATGATGTTAGAGAGAGACCACATATCAGGCTGGTTGTTTTTCATCTGGGCATGGTTGCAGAACTCCAGGATGATGTTGTCAAGGTCACAGTTCTTATAGACCTCTGGGGGAATGCCGTCCGACCCAGAACTTTTTCCCTGCTTCAGTGTGGTAAACTCCCTGGCTGTGAAGGGACCATCGTCAATGGTGAGATTCGTGAGGACGGCAGGTATCGTCTCCTCATCTTCATCCACTTTCAAGTGTGTTCCCAGTAGATTTCGGAAGTGAGTGAACCAGGAGGTCACCCTCTCCTCTGGGCTGTTGCCTTCTACCTGTCCCTGCTTCGACCTTTTCCTCCCACTCATCTCATTGATGACCCTCCATGCCTCCCCGTACTGCTGTTCACCATGCGCTGCCTCCACTCTCTGCACCTTCTCCATCAACTCCTCCCCCCTTATCTTGTCGTAGGTATCGAACAAAAGCTGTTTGGCCTTTTTCAGTACCTTGCGATTCTCTGCAGTCTGTTCATGCCCGTAGCCTCGTCGTGCCTCCTCCACGCCCTCATGCGCCACCATGATTTCTGGGTGTTTGGACCTCCGGGACTCCCGCCGCTGGAAGTATAGGTTTAGGAATTTCACACCAAGAGGTGTGCAAACATAGCATCTAACAATGAATGCACCTTATATGTTTCACCCATTTAAATTGAAACAGGCCCCGCCCACTAGCAGGTCCCCGAATTTGACAAAATTCACACATTGTGCCAATGTGGATAATTGATGGAAACGCTTGAAAAGGGCACATCACCAACACAGAAAGATATTCACTGACAAAGTCTTTCACCTTGTAGAAAAAACCTTGCTCTTGACATAAAAACCAAGCAATGGAAATCTCCAGGGTCTGTGTGTGTGTTTGAGAGAGAATTCTGTGAGGGCAGTTACACATTTAAGTCAGAGAGCAAATTTGTTATGCATCAGAGGTATGTTTCAGTTTATGTCCAAGGCTCACTTAAAATTCTCCTGGGGGGGGATTAAGATAAGGGCCCTATATTTGATCTTGAAATGGGCCCCCTGAACCTTAAGGTCGCCTATGGTGAGGAGGGCATGTGATAATCAGGCATAAAGCTTACCAACATGTTCTGTGTCTTGAGAGCTCGACCACATCGGCCCTCCAACTACTAGAGCAGACCTCTAGTGAACTGCAGTGTTAAGTCACTGTAGCTGGTGGGCTCAAATGCACAACACGGGAGGCAGAATAATGTTTAACCCCGTAGGGTATTTATTACTGCATAGAGGGGGGGGGGGGGGGTAAACAGGTGCGGTGTGTCTGGGTGTTTTAGCCTGGCGGGCAGGCGGTAGTGGCCGGTGGGGATCGCTGGAGGTAGTGGGCTGTGGAGGACACGGAGAGAAAAATAAGTCCTCACGATAAAATCGTACATGGGAAAAATACAACGTCAAAATTCACGAGAGAATTGTATACGGGACAATACAATGTCAAAATATACAAACACACATAAGACAAACAGCATAATGTGAGAAAATGTAGAGGATACTTGCCAGGCCATTCTTAGGGAAGATCTGACGCTGAAGTAATGGAGAACCATGCTTCTCGTAGGCAGAGTGGTAGAGTGGGAGCAGGTGTGGAATCTCCATCCATCAGCGTAACTCATTTCACCTGCGCCTATTACGTGCACGACTGCACGTAGTGCACGGGCTGAAGTGCATGGAGTGTGTGAGGCAGGTATGGAGGGTTGAGCTGAAGTGCAGGGGGTGTGTGAGGCAGGTATGGAGGGTTGTGGAGGTGAAGCCGTAACATGCAGACACTACTTTCCTCAACTATTTTCAACTGTAGTCCGTCCAACAAGAAATAGTTGAGGTTAATAGTGTCTGCAATTCACTAGAGGTCTGCTGTAGTGAATGATGGATGTCTGCTACAAGGAATTTGATTTGGTAGTTTTTTGGTGCAACATTACGGACAGACAATTACAGTAGAATAAAATAAAAGGTTGGAATAAAGTTAAATGGAATATAGAATAAAATATTTAAATAGCAATACAGTGGGATGGAATATTTAGCAGGGCTGTGCAATTGAGCAGTAATGTGCAAAAAGTATGAACAGTGAAGTATGAACAATGGCGTGCAGCTGAGCTCTCAAGACACAGAACACTGATTCAGGATCAGTTTAACCACAAATCTCTAAATAAATATATAGTCGTTATCCTAATGTAAAGTGATTTAATGGAGTTTTACAATAATTCCCCCAAAGTCTTTGCATGTACACATTGCAGGAAATTGCGTTGTTACTATTACTTATTTCTGGGGGAGTACCGACCCCCCATCCACCCTCTGCTCATTTTACAATCTGTATAATATTTCACAATACATAACACTTCGATAAAATCAAACTATGGATCAAACAAACAATTTGTTTCTGCAATTAGAAACTGGCCCCGGTAAATGTCCAAACCCACCCCCCACCCACCCACCCGACCCCCTCCAATGTACAGTTTCTTCCCCTTCGAATGTATATATTTTTCTTGTAAGATCTCTTTCT